>NC_000087.7:21756913-22056913 GCF_000001635.26 Mus musculus
GATCTACTTTTGCTGGGGCACAGTCACAAAGGTTCCACAACATTTCTAGACAGTTTTCCCAGTTTTAGACAAGTGGGACTGTGGGAGATATAACCCCCCCCCCATCTTAATTAAACTAAGCCACGCAAATGCAAAATATTTTTGAAAACAGTTTAATTTCAATTTTGGAAAGAGAACAGAGAGCTCTACAATGATATGGACTGAATTAGTCTTTAGGTTCCATTGTGCACCCTAAATGAAATATATTGTAAAAGATTCCGTTTTCTATGTAGCAAGTGAGGGCTGAAAACAACACACTAATGGAGATAAAATGCAAAAAACTGGGATATACAGTAACAATTCAAAATGACACTGTGAAAAACGATGTATTTATACATGTTAACTGTCCTATTGACCACAGTGTCATTCATCATTGTGTTAGGGGATCCAATCTAGTGATTAATCATCAGGGTTTGACAGTAAAATCTTTAGGCTCAATACACCAGACATTAGCTGGAAAATGATTTACAAGAATGTAATGACCTTTGGTGTCTTCTCTGTGAATCTGTTGTATGGATGCCCTGTCGTTGGTTGTTTTAGTTGTTAGTGTTGTTTTAAAATAGAAATATTGAATGCAAAAGCAAGTTGCAGGAGCCCAAAATGTCTTTGCATCCTCTCTTTCTCCTTCCCATAACTTTCTAATTTTCCCAATCCCCACATTCATTCAAAATACAGAATTTCAAAAAATAAAGAAACTCATTCATCATCTTTACTTTGTGCTTGCATGCTGGTTGCAATTATCTTGTAAGCATTAAAAATCAGGCTAACATACTGCCTATGTTCAATAGGGTTTCATTGATGTGAAGCTACATCATGACTCAAGAAACACTTATAGGGAAAATTTAATTGATGTTGTCTTACAGTTTCAGAGGGTCAGTATATTATTATCTTGATAGGAAGAATGGCAGCATCCAGGAAGAGTCGGTGCTGGGGAAGGAACTAATTGGTCTATATCTTAGTCTGAAGGCAACCAGGAGGAAGTTTGTGGCCATAGGTAGCAAGGAAGAGGATCGATTTTCGTCACTGAGCAGAGATTGTGCACTACATAAAAGCAAGCCTACACAATGATACACTTCCTCAAACAAGCCAACACCTTGTAATAGTGCCACATCCCATGGGCAAAAGATATTCTAATCAACACACTGCATCATAGGAAAATGGTAGAGAGACATAAAGAAAGATACTGCATGATTGCATTCCTCTAGTCACAAGTGCTACATACCTACACGTTAATGTGCACACACACACACACACACACACACACACACACACACACACACACACACACACACACACACATGCCTATCTGATATGCATAATAATAATGTGCAGTCTCGAGTCCTGTGCGATTGGATTGGACCAGGTGCTGTGTTCCACTCACCAGAGGTCTTAGGATCCCGTGGTGGATCCTGTGTGTGTCCTTGGGGGTGTCCAGAGACACCCCTGGCAAGGGACCACGGTGTTCCCTTGATGTACTTCTGTTGTCCAATTGCTCTGGCTAGGATTTCAAGTGCTATATTGAACAGATAGGAAGAAAGTGGACAGTCTTGTCTAGTCCCTGATTTTAGTCGGATTGGTTTTAGTTTCTCTCCATTTAGTTTGATGTTGACTACTGGTTTGCTATATATTGCTTTTATTATGTTTAAGTATGGGCCTTGAATTCCTGATCTTTCCTTGATTTTTATCATGAATGGGTGTTGGATTTGTTTAAATGATTTCTCAGCATATAACGAGATGATTATGTGGTTTTTGTTTTTGAGTTTCTTATGTAGTGGATTACGTTGATGTGTTTCCTTATATTAAACCATCCCTAAATCCCTAGGATGAAGCCTACTTGATCATTATTGATGATTTTTGTGATATGTTCTTGGATTCAGTTTGCATGGACTTTATTAAATATTTTTGCATCGATATACATAAGGGAAATTGGTCTGAAGTCTTCTATTTTGTTGGGAATTTATGTGGTTTAGTTATCAAAGTAATTTTGGCTTCTATAGAATTAATTGAATAGAGTACCTTCAGTTTCTATTTTATGGAATAGTTTCGGGACAGTTGGAATTAGTTCTTTTTTGAAGGTCTGATAGAACTCTGCACTAAACCCATGTGGGCTGTCCTGGGCATTATTTGGTTGGGAGATTATTAGTGACTGCTTCTATTTCTTTAGGGGGTATGGGGCAGTTTAGATCTTTATTCTGATCTGGATTTAACTTTGGTATCTGATTTCTGTCTAGAAAATTGTCCATTTTGTTCAAGTTTTCCAGTTTTGTTTAGTATAGCCTTTTGTAGTAGTATCTTATGATGCCTAGGTTTTCCACAAGTTCTGGTCTTATGTCTCCCTTTTCATTTCTAATCTTGTTATTTAGGATACTATCCCTGTGCCCTGTAGTTCGTCTTGCTAAGAGTTTATCTATCTTGATACTATTTTCAAAGAACAGGCTCCTGGTTTGGTTGATACTTTGAATAGTTCTTTTTGTTCCCACTGGTTGATTACAGCCCCGAGTTTGATTATTTTCTGCTATCTACTCCCCCTTGTAAATTTGCCTCCTTTTGTTCTAGAGCTTTTAGGTGTGCTGTCAAGCTCTTAGTGTGTGCTCTGTCTGGTTTTTTTTGTGGTGGCATTCAGAGCTGTTGGTTTTCTTTGTGGGACTACATTCATTGTGTCCCATAAGTTTGTGTATATTGTCCCTTCATTTTCATTAAACTCTAAAAAGTGTTTAAGTTCTTCTTTATTTCTTCCTTTCCAAGTTATCATTGAGTAGAGTGTTGTTCAGTTTTCACGTGAATGTTGGCTTTCTATTATTTATGTTGTTATTGAAGATCAGCCTTCTTCCATGGTGATGTGATAGGGTGTATGGGATACTTTCAATATTTTTTTGAGTCCTGTTTTGTGACTGATTATATGTTCTATTGTGGAGAAGATACCATGGTGTTTTGAGAAGAAGTTATATCCTTTTGTTTTAGGGTAAATGTTCTGTAGATATCTATTAAATCCATTTGTTTCATAACTTCTATTATCTTCAATGTATCTCTGTTTAGAGTCTATTTCCAGGATCTTTCTATTGATAAGAGTGGGTTATTGAAGTTTCCCACTATTATGGTGGGCAGTGCAATGAGTGATTTGAGCTTTTCTAAAGTTACTTTAATGAATGTGGATGCCTTTGCATTTGGAGCATAGATATTCAGAATAGAGGGTTCATCTTGGAAGATTTTACCTTTCATGAGCATTAATTGTCCCTCTTGTCTTTTTTGATATCTTTGGGTTGGAAATTGATTTTATTCTATATTAGAATGGCTACTCCATCTTATTTCTTCAGACCATTTGCTTGGAAAATTGTTTTCCAGCCTTTTACTATGAGGTAGAATCTGGTTTTTTACCTGAGGTGGGTTTCTTTTATGCAGCAAAATGTTGTGTATTGTTTATATAGCCAGTCTGTTTGTCTATTTGTTTTTATTGGTGAATTGATTCCACATTAAGGCAACTTCAGACCAACTTCTCTTATGTATATCAATGCAAAAATACTCAATAAAATTCTCCCCAAACTAAAAGGGCTATTAGGTTCTTTACTGAGAGTCAAAACTGCAATGAGAACTTCCAGTTTTCCAAATGTCTCTGACTAATTGCTCTTTGATAGTAACTAGGCTTTCTCCTACTCAGAGCACATTACAAGAGGTTGTATAACAATTAACCAAAGGTCATCAGAAGGGAACTAATGATTTATTATAGGTTCTAGGGTAAAAGATAAAATATTGATTGGGTTTACCTACACAAAACTTCACTAACATCTTAGTTATGGTTTGATACCTTCAGTGAACCTGTTGATCTGAGACAGTTGTTGAACTTTGTAGCATGTGGTCATGTATTCTGAAATATGTATAAGTGCTGAGGACAAAGAGACGAGGAACATCTAGAGAAAAGATTTTTTTTTTGCCTTTCTCCACTTAGACTATTTTTTTTTCCTTTTGCCCACTTAGAAGAATTTTTCCCTTTCCCCACTTAGGATCTTTCTGCTTTTCCCCTTATATAACATTCATAGGAAATTTTTTATAACTTAGTAATAACTTCTATAATCACTTCTCTAAATTCCTTCTCTTCCAGTGACATCTGGTTAGTAGGCTCAAAATTAGAGCCCAGCAATTCCTGCTGAGCTAGAAAAAAGGCTGCATTGCTTAATCCTCCTCTTAGTCTACAGGTGTTAATCACCTAAGCCAGCCTACCCTCAGAAAGACCCAGTACTTTTTAGAAGTTATCATCAGCATTTCAGTACAATGAGAGAGCTAGAAAGCCCTGGGACACTTAGATTTTAAAGGCATGGCCAGGGTCCTACTCTGTGACTCCACTGCTATCCGGGCTCAGAGCAATCCTGGACCTCAAACTCTACTATAGAGAAGAAGTGATTAAAAAAAAAAACTACATGGTATTGATACAGAGACTGACAGATGAATCAGTGGACTAGAACTGAAGATCCAGAAAGAAAACCAAATATTTATGGACCCTAGATTTTTGACAAAGAACCAAAAAAAAAAAAAAAAAAAAAAAAAACGATGGAAAAAAGAAAGGATTTTCAATAAATGGTGATGTTCTAATTTGCAGTCTGTATGTTGAAAAATAAAAATAAATCCATACTTATCACCTTGCACAAAGCTCAGTTTCAAATTGAACACGATTATCAACATAAAATATGATACACTGAATCTAATAGAAGATAAACTCATTGACACAGAGAGGGAAATGTCCTAAACACATATCCCATGGTTCATGCTCTAAGATCAACAATTCATAAATGTAAAATAATAAACTATTTTAGATCATCTCCCCATTAATGTAACAATCACTGTAGTCATCAAATGGTTTCCATGTAAGATTTGAGGCAATTACCATATTAACCATTTTTTTTTAATTTGGTTGGTTAATTGTTTGGGGGGTATTCAATTTGAAATGAACAGGAGATCATTTCCTGCCTGCGAACAACGTGGAGGGAGTCAGTTCAGGAAACAGATAGCTACTACAGATAATAAATAAATAAATACTCCAAATGAAGGCAATTTTTAAACCTTTCATAGCATGGCAAAAAACACTTTAGTTATTTACAGACCAAAAGCTAGAACCTCTTTGTAGTGTGGGCATTGGGCTTAGCAGCCTAGTCTCAGTATACTAACATACTTGGAAATTATCATAAAAAAATACACTGAATAGTTTGTCTTTAGATCTTTAAAAACCTCAGAAATACTTATCAAAATAAAAGACTATAATAAATTCAACAGAATAAGTTTCATTTTCTTTCAACAAAAATTTAGGCTTTTTATAATAATAAATATTTGTTATGAGTAATTCTAGCTCATTTGGTCATAAATATAAATGTTTTTAGGAAAATAATTCTAAAAACTTAAAATTTATGTTTTGTATTATTATGTATAACATTGGCAAATTAGATAAGACATGCTCATTCATGTTAAACTCATAAATCTACTCCTATTTATTGAATCTTTTAAAAATCAGAAACCTCCCTAGGCAAGATCTTAAACTAATGTTCCCACTTATGCCATGACATTTTTAGCAGATATTTAAATGTATTAACTGATCTACTAATGAGTAGAAATCTGAAAGACCAGAATCTCTGTTGCCTTTCACATAATGATTCTATTCAATGTAAACTATGACTACAATTAGAAAAATACCCAAATCCTAAAGTCAAATCCTCACCTCTTTTATCAGTCATAGAAAATATTTTAATAGCTATGGTACTGTAATCTGTAATCCCAGCACTTGGCAGTTGAATGAAGGAGGATCAAGGCCTTTGACTGTCCATAGCTACATAGCGAGTTTGAGGTCAGCATGAGTAATGTAGGACTGTCTCAAATAAACCTGTCCCCTACAAATCAAACAGAAATCTAATGTTAGTATAAAGATATAAAAAAGTAAATATTTCTGTCACTTCAGTAGGAAAATGTTGACCAGAAATACTAAAATAAATGTACAATTGCAATTTTTTTACTATATTTTTGAAGGGAAAACTATTGAAATCTGGATATCCATAGAGTTCCCTGTTTAGAACATTATCCTGACAGCATATAGCCCAGAACTGGTAAGAAGCAAGGCTTGGAGAATCACAGGAGTTGCCTTGCCCAGACTTTAGAGATGGCAGCAAATAACTGTAAGTATCACCTGTTTTTTTAGACTGAGGAAGTTCAATTGATGATGACATGTTCCAATATAATAATAGAAAAACAAACAAACAAACAAATAAAAAACTATTATTTCTGCTTTAGATCTTGGCAGGGCCATTCTAGCCCCATCGTTTGACAAAAGCACAACACAGCTCAGAAAATTGTTTTGATGACATCAACAATTGTCAGACTTAAAATCTATCGATGTGCTTCAAACATCTCTCATCTTCTGGGGTTATACATGGTGGTATTTATGAGACCTCTAAATGATCCCTAGGATTAGGAGCATAGTGTGTAGAGTTGGGAGTGGATATATAGACTGGAGAGATAAAATGGGAAGCATGGTGATCCTTGGATTGCCTGTGCCACATACCTTTGCAGTTGTGCTAATAGATTCAGTGCAGATTGCCAATACCTTCTATGAGCACTACCCTAGCACACAGTACAGTGCTTTCTATTCTTTTTCCGGGCTTTTGCCTGTGAGAGGGAATGTAGCTTGGAAACTACTGGTTGGTGTGTGGAAGATAAAAATCATTGGATCGGTTCAAAGCTATGGGAGCTGCCAGTTAATAGGCTAAGCTTCAGACTACATCCTTCCAATGGATAACTAGGGTCCAGTCTAGATGAATTTCTGGATCCCCAGGATACATGAATAGCATGCAGTATTCTAGAGTAGTATCCAGCTTAATGATACTTCTGTTGCTCTTGTGTCTTTCCCTCTTCTGTATCCCACAAGTTCATTCCGCTTTCTTGGCATGACTCACAAATGAGCATTGTGTATTAACCTGTGATATATGAGAGGAGTTGTCTGAATAGAGATGAAATATTGAGTCATGGCAAACAAAACTGTGGAAATGGAAACCATCCAGGGGCAAATGTTGTAAAATTAACATAGTCTGTGAAAGAAAAATGCTTTTGCTTTCAGAAGGAGAGTGAATGGAGTTTTTCACTAAGCTGGAAGGGGGCTAATAAAGACCTTTTTTAACTGGAGAATTTAATAAGAATTAACCAAAACCCAGGTGCAATTATTCTTACAGGAGTGAACTGGATAGATGGGTAGAGTTTGGCTAGTATAAGATACTTGATTTAATGACTTTTGAGGTCCTTTTTCGAAATCATGATCAATAAATTCTGCCCTCTGTGACATTTCTACTATATTTGTTTGAAAGATGAATGAACTAGGATACATAGATATAACTTTATATTATAGTTCTTGAACTTTCATGATGTGATAATTAAATCTGTATGATCAGGACATATTGTAGAGCTCTGCATTAGGCACACATAATCTATAGCTCCTGGGGACATACACGCAAATGAACAAACATGACTTTATAGTGTTTCTTGTTTTCAGAATGGAATACATTTTATAAATAATCTAAAAGCAATAGGTTCAGTTTCTATGTTCTTAGAGATAGAACCTTAAAGACCCTAAAAACTCTAAAAAATAAAAAAGAAAAAAGAAGAGAAAAGAAAATAAACTTGAAGCTTTAAATAAACAACAAAAACCCTAAAAACAAACAAACAAACAATTTAAAAAAAACATAATTTTTTTTGAAAAAATAAAACTAAAAGAACCTAAAACCCTAAACAAACAAACAAACAAACAAACAAACAAAAATCTAGATCTCTACAAAGACCCAAAAAAACAAAAAATCATTACCACAAACAAACAAACAAACAAGGAAAGAACAATAACCACACTAAGCCTTAAAAAAAAAAAATCTCGCCAAATACACTGAGAACAACCCTAAAATCATTAAAAAAAACGTAAAAAAAAAACCCTAAAACAATAAAGCAAAACCTAAAACCCTAAAAACGCTAAAATTATTAAACAAACACTAAATGACCGAAAAAAGCTATTTTTTTAATCTTAATAAACATTTTTAAAACCCTACAATTCTATAAATAAGAAAACACAAGAACTCTAAAAAGACCCTAAAAAAATTATAAAACCCTAAAAAAAAATCCAAAACTCTACAAGTCTAGATCCCTAATGAGACAATAAAAAAAAAAATTAAAAAAAAAAAAGATAATGAAAAGATACAAAACCACCACCCCAACAACTACAAATTCTTCTGCCTTAAAAAATCGCCAAAAACACTGGAAAAGAAAATCATTTTACAAACCTTATTAAAAAAAATGCTTAAAACAATTTTTAAAAATTCCTTAATTAAATTAAAAAACAAAACAAAACTAAAAAATAAAGAAAAACCCTAAAATTCTAAAACAATCTCAACAACAGTAAAAAGACCCAAAAGAACTGTAAAACCCTAAAAAAAGTTTTTTTAAAAAGTTCTAAAAACACATCAAAACTCTGAAACTCAAAAAAAAAAAAACTTGAAAACCCGCTTAAAAAAGCAAAACAACAAAAACAAACAAATAAACAAACAAAAAACAACAACAACAAAACACCTACAATACCCTGAAACACTAACTAAAATCCTGAGACTATAAAAACAACCCTACCCCCCCCAAAAGGCTTACAAAACCCTGAAACATTAACTAAAATCCTAAGATACAAAAATAATCCTAAACCCATAAAAAAAAAGCAAACACACACACAAGAAAACAAAAAACCTTTACAAAATTCTAAAACCCTATAAAACACTAAAAGTATAAAAAGAAACAAAAACAAAACAAAACAAAACAACAAGAAGATCAAAAACACACAAAAAACTACAATTATCCTAAAATTATTCATAAACCCTAAAAAGCCCTAAAACCCTGAAATACCTTAAATTTCTAGGAGAAATCAAGATCTAAAATAAATAAATAAATACATAAATAAACACATAAATAAATACATAAATAAACAAACAAACCTCAACCCTACCAAAAACAAACAAACAAACAAACAAACAAACAAACAAACAAACAAACAAAAAACTTGTAAGGACAAAACAACCTCCCAAATTTAAAACCATTAAAACCCTAAAACTCTAAATAACCCAAAGGGCTTTACCCTCCTGCACCCCCCCCCAAAAAAAACCCGAAAACTGTAAAATACTAAAAAGCCCGAAAAAAAAGCCTAAAACATTAGAAGAAGTAAATAGAAAAAAAAATCTAGAATCTTTAAACAAATACTGAAATAGTCCTAAAATCAAAAAAAAAAAAAAAAAAGAAAAGAAAAGAAAAAGAAAAGAAAAAGAAAATTCTGAAAACACACCTATCAGCTAGGCAGTCATTCAACTTACATATTTTAGCCTGCTTCTGAGTGCTGGTATTAAAGGGGAATAAAACTATACTTGACTCCTTTTTGTTTGTATAATTGTTTTCTAAAAGATTTTTTTTCTCTGTGGGTGAGTATGTGTGTGTGTGTGTGTGTGTGTGTGTGTGTGTGTGTGTGTGTGTGTGTGCGTGTGTGTGTCTGTGTGTGTGTGTGTTGTCCAAAGAGGTCATCAGATCGTCTAGAACTAGAATTGCAGGTGGTTGTGAACAACCATGTGGGTGTTAGAAATTGAACCCTGGTCCTGTGCAAAAGCAATCAGTGGGCCTAAGCAGTGAGCTATCTCCTCAGTCCTTTCTGCTTGCTCTAATCTCTACTTCACTATTCATCTTGCCCAAATATGTCTTTAATTCTTACTTCTTCTGTCTTTTTTTCTGTGATGAATTCTTGTTTGCTTTTCTCTTGCTTCTCCAATTACAGCACCAAGATTCTGCATTTCCTTTTGTTTTGGAAGATTCTCAAGGAATCCTAAATCCAGATTTTAGGGCAGTTATTTAAAATTCTTGCTGGTGATTCTGACAATGGTTTCCTCATTTTTTTAAAAATTAGGTATTTTTTCATTTACATTTCCAATACTATCTCAAAAGTCCCCACATACCCACCTCAACCACACCCCCACCACCACCACCACATCTTGTCCCTGGCATACCCCTGAATTAAGGCATATAAAGTTTGCAAGACTGATGGGGCTCTCTTTCCAATGATAACCAACTAGTCCATCTTCTGATACAATTGCAGCTAGAAACATGAGCTCTGATATGCTGCTAGAAAAATGAGCTCTGGGGGGTTTCTTTAGTTCATATTGTTGTTCCACTTATGGGATTGCAGACCCCTTTAGCTCCTTGGGTACCTTCTCTACCTCCTCCATTTCGGTCCCTGTGATTCATCCAATAGCTGACTGTGAGCATCCACTTCTGTGTTTGCTAGGCCATGGCAAAGCCTCACAAGAGACAGCTAAATCTGGGTCCTTCCAGCAAAATCTTGCCAGTGTATGCAATGGTGTCAGTGTTTGGAGGCTGCTTATGGATGGATTAGTGGATTGAAAACCACTAATTTGGACACAATGGGGCTACTGCTGCCAATGTAGACTGTTTATCCAGTGTTGCTGGTCAGAAATCTCCGTTCTTTGAAGGCAATGGGTTTTCCCAGAACAGGCTTCTTCTGAGTCCCCAAACTTCTGTCAACACCTGTTCACCTTGATGATGATCACTGATGTATCAAATGACCATACTTAGTAAATTAGAGTAATACAGTTTTCTTTTCCACCCTAGAAAGTGGGGATTCTAAAAATATGTGTACTAGCTAAAAGCAGTGATGGTGCTCTTCCTAGGGTTCCTTACATAGTGTCCTCCTTGGATGTTCCTCTCTGATCTATACTCACCATCTATGCAGCTTCCTCTCATGAACAGCACACATGATAACACTCAACACATCTGATCTTCAGTCAGCAGAAATATACTAATTATATTTCCCATATGGCCCAGTTGCTCATGATTCTGAGGCATAATCATACATGTTGTATTGCCAAACAAAATGACACTAATTGTCTAGTATATAATGAAGCATATTTTGTATGACTCTTTTCAGGAGTCTGTATATTCAATGATGAACACACCATCAGCAAATGAGTGAATTCTTGTGAGATGATGTCATCACAGAGGGAACCAATGGGCTAGAAAGAGAAAAGAGAGAGCCAAACTCCCTTTCATAATTAAACCTTTTCTATAACAGCATGATTAAATTATTTTTATATGTAAGTCATATCCCTCCTGACCCATTCAATTTCTTCCAAATATATTCACACCTGGGGATTAATCTTCAGAAAATTATTCTTGGGAAACACATGTGATTATTTCAACATCTATAGTAGTGTGGGGGCATTATTCTCCCTACGTCATGTACACTTAATATCTTTAGATACCTCCTTCCCTGTGATAGCCTTGCAGCTCACTGAGTGACATGTGCATTTGATGATAAATGATACACAAACATTGAAGCACCTTACCATATCCTGTCACCCATATCATGTACAACATAGCAAGAACCACACCTGAGTTGAAAAATACAAATATATTTTATAGTGTCTTGAAGCTAAAATCCCCAAATTAATCAAAATATTATTTGGACTCTGTTACTTTATACCAGTGTTTTTTAAGTGTACAAGTCGCAGGCCTTTTCTGTGACCCTTTGCACAGGTTTATAGTGTCCTTTTACCATCTTCATCCTCCCCACTATCCTCCATTGGTATCAAATCTCCCCCTGCTGCTGCGCTTACTCTTCCAAAATACCTCCTATTTTTTAATGCCTCTTATTAAATTTATATTTTCACAATTGTCATTTTGAGTTTTACTTGTCTAACCTAATATATAGTATTTTAACGTTCCATCCATTTTTTTGAAAACAAAGCCCTGCACTAATACACATAGATGAGAAATATATTTCTCTCTCTCTCTCTCTCTCTCTCTCTCTCTCTCTCTCTCTCTCTCTCTCTTTCTCTCTCTCTCTCCTTTTTAAGGCATTCATCCAGTAGTTGATATCTAAAATCACTCCATAGCATGTATGTTTCATACAGTGAGGCAATCAATATTGATGATATGGATATGTAGTGGTCCTTCTTAGATTTTTTTTTTTTGAACTTAAATCAACCTGGGAAGATAGAATCTCAGATAAAGATCCTCCATCACATTGGCCTGTGGCCACACCTTAAGGAATGATTTTTTTTTATGACTGTTGTTGAAGGATCTAGCTCTCTAGGGATAGTGTCATATTCTATGAAGATGATGTACAGGGTGTGGTGGGGACCGTGGAATGTACTGAAAACGATTTTTTTTGAAGAACTGAAGATCTATGTGGCATGAACAATTAAAGTGTCCTCTAATTTGTAAGTAAATTTTATACATACCTGTGTCCAGTATTCTGTCTACACATATTTCAAAACTAAAATTACCTCATCTATTTCATCCTGTTTTACTGCATTTAATCTCTGAAATTCCTTGTAATTAGAAGTGCTGGTAAATTTTAAAAACCTTTAAAACATGACTGGGAGATATCAGGTTTGTTTTAATTTTATCACAACTTTGTAAGCATGCCCAAGATCTATGTTTTCCTCTTACTTTCCAAAGAATCCATAATTCATGATTGCCATTGGTTTCAATATATGTCATTTAACCCTGTCAAATTCCAGGTTTTTTTGCATAAAAATAGTCCTCCTCTAACTGTGGGTTTTCATAAAGTGAAAATTGGTGTGCTATCCAGTGTGCTGCCTCAACGAGTCTGGCAATATTTATGATAAGAAGCACAGCTTAAAGATAACCAAGGGAAAGGTTGGAACATGAAAAATAACCACCATGGATGTTGTCAAGTCAGAAACCGAAGACTTTCTCAGAACGAAAATAAAAACAAAAATGAAACAAAACAAAACACAAACCAAACAAATAAATAAAAATCAAACAACCAAACAATAAAAACAATGCAAGGGTGAAATTCTTTGGCAGAATATTACTCAGATCATCAGGCCTTTCAGTTGGGATTTCATTTATTATTTCTAGGAGGCCATATGAAAAGGTAAATTCGAGATGCTGAACGTTTCTGAGTGTAACTAGGGAAGGAACCAGCCTGAGAGGGGTTCTATGATGTAAGCTGAACTAGGGTGATGTCACAGAGCACTGGCTGGAGGTTGCGCATCTATTCCACTTGGAGGCACTAGAATCCATTGAAGGTGAGTTCACTATCTTCACAGTGGTGTGTCAAAGCCAGGTCATTTTTTCCCACAGGCTTTTGGTGCCTGGTCTGTATCAGGAGACAGAATCTTGACAACTAGGATATTTTTCTATGGGTAAGTATATTTATGTAGTAATTAGGACCCTCATAGCTACAGAAAGCTAAAAATTTTCTCTCCTACAGAGAGTTACTGTACAATTTACTTTCTCCATGTTTATTAGCTAGGGAGATGAATGGTCTAGGTTAGTTTATCTCCTGAATTTATTATCCTTGCTAACAATATCTAGATCACAATTCCACTAAAATGCCAAATCTCCTCTTTGTCCAAGTGCATGTTAGAAGATATTAGTTCTAAATGGCTGATATTGCCTCAAATTGTTGAGTTGTTCTTGAGTTCACTGATGCAATGGCTTCATCAAATAATTTTGAAGCTGGGTCAGGAGAAACAATAAAGAAGGACAGTGGTGTGCTGTGTCCCTGGGAAGATATTTGTGAATGCAGGCACTTAGCTCAGTCCTTACACGTACAAGAGAGTCATGGTGACCCTTCTGGCCCTTTTTTTTTTTCTTCTTCTTGATCATTGGGTGTAATAATCATAGCACAACCTAAATTGACATAGAATTTCAAGGAGATGATCCTCATCAGAGACAAATTAACTCAGGGCTGAAGAAATAAATGTTGATCTGAGTATATTCTTCTGAGCTCTAGAGAATTACTTGTTAATTACACTATTTTTATTTCCTTGTTTCTTTGTTTGTTTGTTTGCCTGCTTGGTTAATTTTATTTGAGTTTCTGTATGTTTAGATTTGGCTGTCAGGAAACTCACTGTGTAGACCAGACTAGCCTTTATCTCACTAAGGTCTGCCTCACTCTGCCTCTTGAGTACTATGATTAAAGTTATGGGTCACCACCACTTCCTATTAACTTCTCCATTTGATTGTTTGTTTTATTATTTTTTGTTTGAATTTCTCTTTTGTTTGTTTTTCGTTTGATTTTCTTCTGTTTTCTTTTACTTGTTGTTGTTGTTGTTGTTGTTGTTGTTGTTGAGACAGGGTTCCTCTCTATAGCACTGGCTTCCCTGGAACTCACTTTGTAGACCAGGCTGGTCTCTAATTTAGAAATCTGCCTGTCCTTGCCTTCTGAGTTCTGGGATTAAATGCGTGTACCACCATGGCTGACTTATTAACTTCTTATTTTTATAAAATTAATTTTAGGAGCTCAAATCTGTTTAGCATAGTCTTCTTCACATGCTCAGAAGTTCTCGTAGAGAAGAGTCTTGGTCCAGCATTCACTCCCAACCCATAACCATTGCCCATCAGGAATTCATATATATGACAGAGGCAACAGCATTGTGTCTGGCGTAAACGGGCAAGATCTTCAGTCCCAGGCAATGGGCAAGTATGATATTTGAAGAGAATGGAAGCCACTTAGACAGTGTGATCTAGCACAACAGGTCTACAGCCAGGTAGAAGACAATACCTCTGAAGAGTCTGAGCATGACATCACTCAAGAAGAAGAGTAGGAGGAAGCCTTCTTCCCAGGCCCTGGGGAATATTGTTGGCTGCAGAATTTCTCACGGGTGGAAGGAAGGTAATGAGCCTGTCCCCCATTGGAAGGCCATCATTCTAGGTCAACTGCCAACAAACCCTTCTCTTTATTTGGTGAAGTATGACGGAATTGACAGTGTCTACGGACAGGAGCTCCACAGCGATGAGAGGATTTTAAATCTTAAGGTCTTGCCTCACAAAGTAGTTTCTACTCAGGTGAGGGATGTCCACCTCGCCAGCGCCCTGGTTTGCAGAGAGGTACAACACAAATTTGAGGGGAAAGATGGCTCTGAGGACAACTGGAGTGGGATGGTGCTAGCCCAGGTGCCATTCTTACAGGACTATTTTTACATTTCCTACAAGAAGGATCCGGTCCTCTACGTCTATCAGCTCCTGGATGACTACAAGGAAGGTAACCTCCACATCATTCCAGAGACCCCTCTGGCTGAGGCGAGATCAGGTGATGACAATGACTTCTTAATAGGTTCCTGGGTGCAGTACACCAGAGATGATGGATCCTAAAAGTTCGGAAAGGTTGTTTACAAAGTTCTAGCCAATTCTACTGTGTACTTTATCAAATTTCTTGGTGACCTACATATCTATGTCTATACTCTGGTGTCAAATATCACTTAAATTAAAAAAAAAATCACAAAGTACAGAAAAGTAAACTTATAGGATTGAAAAAAATGTTTATTTTCCTGTGTTGGGTACCTATGGGTCTTTGACAACCTCAGTATCTTTGTCAATAAAATTTGTTTTGTTCTAAAAATTAATACGTGTGACATGACATGCTTTTAGTGAACACATTGTTGGAAGAGATGGACTATGGTGGAAAGAACATCAAAGCAAGATGAAAGTTGCAACTCAGGCTGTGAACAGTGCATACATCTAATATTACACAGGCTAAAATGGACAGGACTTAGATTCTGTGGTCTGCATAGTGAGCAAGGAATTGGAGATATGACTTAGAGGAGCAGGGATGGCAGCAAAAGATGGATTTTTAGGAAGAAGGGGAGAAAGACAGGACATAGATAGAATCTCTGGAATGAAGTCTGAGGGAGAAACAACAAGTTGGGGGAAAGAGTGATAGATAAAAGGAATGTGGCCTTGTTACACAAAGTGCAACCCAGAAAACTGATCCAAAGAGACTCAGAAATCAGACAAAATCAGGTTTCATTTGAATAATGAAACCAAATGAAACTTGTCTCTCATTTTAAGATTTATTATCTTTATTTATATGGGTGGGTAGTAGCTTGAGAGTATAGGTGACCACAGAGACATGAGTTGTCAGATCCCATGGAGCTGGCATTAAAGCTGATTGTTAACCATTGGATATGAATTCAAGAAAACAAATCCAGTTTTTTTGCGGTACAAAAGTACTCTTGACAACATGGTCATCTCTCTATTCCCATTAAGATATCTTTTTAAGAAATCCAATATTAACATGCAGAAAAGAGACCAGGTAGAAGTTAAGAAAGATTAAATTGATGGTAACCTTTAAAAACAATAAAGAACACACAAAGGAGTAAAGGACACTGAGGAACAAAAATATTCTAAGATGAAGTTCTCAAAATGTGAAGCAGGAGACCCAGGAAGAATAGAAATTTTCTGCAAGTAGTTAAAATTGGACATATCCACATTAGGTTCTTTGGTTTCTTAACAAATAGCCAGCTGATCAGGTCAAATAGTAATTTAAAAGAGAAAATGAGTATACGGTGAGATAATATATGGTGGGGCATGGATCCTGAGTGCTTTCCCTGAGCACTCTTTGCCTGGGATGAATCCTGTGATCTTTTGGATGTCTCTGTGGAGTGCCCCAGATGACCATCAAAATGTTCCCCATGGCCTGTTCCCCTGGCTCTCCTCCAAACATCTGACTCCCAACATACCTATGTACCATTTCAGCCTGTCTATTCCCTGGAAATTCCAGTCTTAAATTTATGTGTGACCTCATTCTCATAAAACAGTGAAGGTGTACTCAATGCATATGTGCTGACCTCTTTTCTATGCCAGTTCTCATGGGTTTCAAAATCTATGAGGTTGCCCAATATGTTGGTCACTACTCCTGAGTAGCCCCTGTGCTTCATGGGGGTCTTACTGGGTCCCATAAGCACTCTGAGTGTTTCTTTTGTTTGTTTGGTTTTATTGTTGTTGTAGTTTTGTTTTTGTTTTTGTTTTCTTTGGTTTTTTTTTTTGTTTTTGTTTTTGTATTGTTTTTTTTTTTTTATTTTGTTTTTAGTCAGGCTTGTCATGGACTAAATCATTTGTGTTTTTTCTCTAGAATAAGTTTAAATGCCAAATGACTTGAAAATACTCTCTATTGTTGATTAATTTGGTATTTAAGAGAGTTTTTGTGCTAGCTGGATGTCTTAATTAGGGTTCCAATGCTGTGAAAAATCACTATGACTAAGGCAACTCATTAGAAACATTTCATTAGGGCTTTTCAACATTTCATTGCAGTTTCAAAGGTTCAGTCCACTATCATCAAGGAAGTAAATATGCAAGTGGCTGGGAATATGTGGTGGTGGAGAGGAAGCTTAGAGTCTTCTGCATGCAGGGATGGTGTCTTCCACACTGAGCAGAGCTTTAAAGCCTCACAGTTATAATCTTCCTCCAAAGAGGCTACACCTACTCCTATAAGGCCACACCTCCTCGTAGTCCAACTACATTCAGAGTGCCATACTGGTTTCATAGAAACTTGACAAGATCTAGAGTCTTGAAAGAGGAGGAGCCTCAGTTGAGAAAATGCCTCTTTAAGATCAAGCTGTAAGGAATTTTCTTAATTGGTGGGAGAGGACCCAGTTCATTGTGGGTGGTGACACCCTTGTGGTGGTAGTCTTGTGCTCCTCATGGAAGCAAGACTTAAGGAGCATGTCAATAAGCATCACCACTCCATGGCCTATGCATGAGCTTCTGGATCCAAGAACCTGTGTTGTTTCAGTTTCTTTCCCAACTACTTTGATGATGAACAGCAATGTGGAATATAAGCTGAATAAAACTTTTGCTATGGAAATAGCTCTTTGGACATGGTATGTCCTTACAACAATAGAAATTTTAAGTAAGACAATTTCTTAGAGAAACAAAATATCTAATAGTACCACTGTCACTTATCCTATAAGGACAAATAATGTGTAGGTGTTTTATTTTAATTTAAAGGTAAGATATTCTCATGTATATAATGACATGCAATTGTTCTAGTTTGCATCTTTGTCACACTGATGAATACTAACATCAAACATAACTTGGGAATATAAGGGTTATTAGCTTACATGTTACAGACTATTACCAAGGAAGGCAAAACAGGAACTTGAAGCATTACCAGGAAAGAGTGCTTATTGCTTGACCCTATCTTAGTCATTGTTCTATTGCTGTGAAGAGACATCATGGATAAAACAACTATTATGAAACAAAGCATTAACTGAAGGCTTGAATACACTTACAGAAGTTTAGTCCAACATCAAGTTAGTGACCGCAGCACTGGAGCAATAGAACTATTGATCCTTAGACAGAGACAGATATTCTGCCATTACATTGGTTTCTTGAAAACTCAAAGACCACCCTTATTGACACTACCACTTCCTCCAATGAAGCCACATCTTCTCTCATTCCTTCTAATCCTTAAACACACTGCCAATCCCTGGTGACTAAATATCCATATATATGAATCTATAGGGGATATTCTTATTCAAACCACCAAAAATCATGTGGCATGATCAAATATTTTATTTAAATACAGAGTAAAAGCCTCCCTTTTATAAATGACTACTGATGAGCTTACCCACAGTTGCCTACCCTCACACATCGACCATCAAGGAAGAAAATGTCCCATAGACTTACCCAAAAACCAAGTGAATAGAGACAATTCTTCAATTGTTCTCTCTCCTAAGGTGACGCTAGATTGTCAAGTTGGAGATAAAAAAAAATCCCAGCACATTAAGGTTTATCCTGCTCCATAACCCACACAAACATTATTCATCCCAATCTCCTCCTTCTGACTAGGTATAGACCCACTTCCCTCCATGGCAGAAGTGAAGGGTAAGTACCTCCAACAGCAAGAATACTCAATAATAGGTGACAAGTAGTGAATATGTCTTATAGCCTCACAACACCTACATTCTAATGTGTGTTACACTTTCTGGGAGACACTCCAATCTGTCCAACTTCCTGCCAAGTCAGCTTTAACCAGAAAAAAATCTCATCAATTAATCCAATGACTTTTAATTGATTTATTTCTCCTGAGGGAATGGAGTGTTACCCCTTCATGGATGTATTGGTGTCTGATTCATAAGTAATAAAACCCACTACTATTAACAGCTAAATCACAGGTGCTATGACAAATAACAACTCACATGAGAAGCATCACATTTAGTTAAGCCTTTTCAGAAGTTTTATTGGAGTTTTATTTATGTACTATATAAATCCATTGACTTATTTATTTTTAAGTGTGTAATTTAATGATTCTAAACACATCTCACCACTGTCATTTTTCACTCATTTTTCTGGTACTTCATATGATATTGAAATCTACTAAAATACAATAGTGAATTCAGAAAAAAGACCAGTGGTGAGGGTAGCAGCAAAGTTCTTGAGTCTCAAAGACAACAGATACCGTGGCTGAATATTCCAACTACAACAACTAGGTAACATTGGTTCTACACTTAGCATGCCGTTTCTAGAAAAAAAAATTAAAGAATTAAGCCATGTTTCCTCTGAACCTGACATGTTACTATCACAAATGAAAGAAGGATCCATGATCACATGAATATGAAAGGGGCATGAAGCAGCAAAATTGTTCAACTTATTGGCAGCTAGTCAGCATTAACACAAGAAGGGACAAAGACAATAAACAGCTTTGAAGACATGTCCAAATGACCACGTTCATTTACAAGTTTTTTACCCATTCCATGCACATCCATTGATTGATTAACTCATTGATTAAAGCCCTCAGGTTCCAATCACTTTTCAGAGAGCATATTGTACTACCTATGAACATTGTACTGTGGACCAAAGCCTTCATCAAAGACCCATGACTGACATTTCAAAACAATTTAACCACAGAATTCTTTATTTGAAACAAAGTGATAGGATCCATCTATCTCTTCAAGGAAATCTCCGTTTTGTTCAAAAAGAACAAAAATGCAATGCAAGTTCAGGATATTGATCACCTATCCATGCATCTTAAACCCATAGGTTCTAGCCAGAATGTAAGGTCAGAAGTCTAAACTTCACCTATACTACAACTAACTCTGAAGATATCTAGCAATCTCCAGTTCCTTTCTGGTACTTACCCACACCAAGTCTGCATTAAGGAATATAGTCTAGTGTGAGATAGTGCCAGCAGTTAATTGCAAAATCCCACTCTGAGTTGAGTTGTATGTAAACTCAGACATCTGTAATATAGACACACATGCATATTCACAAATACTCACAGAAAGAGGCAAGAAGTAGAGGAGCTGAATCTTAGAAATCCTCAAGGAAGAGAATGAAAATCTTGTAAGGCACAGAGGTAAGAGAAAAACTGTGTCTTTCTGCACAAAATCAGGCCATTCTGTCTTCCATCACTGAACGGGAAGGCTCACTATCACTTATCACTATCTGATAAGGTATAGACAGTTGATGAAGGATGAATAGTCAGTTTTCATCAAAGGTATTGACTTTGAAGGTGATAGATTGTTCATTCTCTACTGGAAGCCAGATGTCCAAGAGTTTATGGGAAACACAAATGATTTGAATGGGTTGTAACAAACGGGAGAAGACGAGATATGAAGTTGGCAGGAGGAGTTAGGTGGGAATGGGCCAGGTTTTGCTCTGGGAGGAGTTACTAAAAGGATTGGAAAGTAAATTCCATCAAAATATAGTGTATGAAATTCTCAAGGAATTAAGGAAAGTAGTTCTTAATATACCATGTCTGTACTGAACACACACAGACCACTTATATGTCCATCTTCTAAATAACAAATTCTTATACAGGAGTTTCATTACATTGAGGGCAAAAGTAATCCAGAGGTTATTTAAAATAAAGAAGAATCTGGGGAGATGTCCCAGGGGTAAAGCCAAGTGTTTGGTCAAACATTCACCTACAACACCAGTGCTTAGGAATTGGAGTGGCAGAGACAGAAGGATGACTGTGGCTTCCTGAATGTCAGCCTCACTCCTAGCTCAGCAAGAAACCCTGTCACAAGGGGAAAATTAGGGAGTGAAGTAGCAGAAAACAGTATACCCTTCCCTATCCTCTGCACTTACCTGTATATTTCTGTATGCATACACACATCAATATGATTACTGTATAAAAGAGGTTACTTTGCATAAATTATAGGCAAAAGCAATGTTGTTTTAACCTAGAGACCTGAAGACTTTTATATCATTAGGGTCCTGGAGAAACTCTCCAGATATAGAGGATTGATATATCTTCTTCCTGTGCTAAGGAAACCTCAGTTAAGTGTGTGTGTCAGTGACTTTAAACACCTTTCTTCCTCTAGATTCCTATTTATACCACAGAATGGTCTGTAAATAATGAAAATATGAAAATAAGAATTTTTCAGGGTGTTGCCTTCTTTTAAAATCATATTTATAATATTTTACTAAATCGATGGGAAATCTTCTGCTCCAAGGAACAATGGATTCAATCCTGTTGACTTCTGTTTTATCCCATTATGAATAGGAATTAATTATACATCAACATTTCTCACGATTTGAACTAAATCAGGAATAAGGGATATGTTTCCATGAAAATAAGTAATGCCAATATGGTTAATCAAGTAGAAATGTGTGTGTGGGTGTGGGGTGGGGTTAGGATGCCTTTGGATTATTTGAGAATGATGGCTGATCAGAAATATGTTATGCAAATAACCCTAAACTGTGAGAAATGAAAAGTAATGATATAAACTATACTACCAAGTGTCATGGCCACTTATTAGTTGATTTCATTTTCTTTTTCATTCCTTTATTCTTTTGAATAAATGTGTGCCACAGATGATCACACGTTCAAATGTGTTAGTTTTCCAGGTGATGGGCTGTTTAGAATGAATTAGAATTTGTTTTATTATTAAAGGAGACTTGTCACAGAGCCTTGAAATATCAAAAACCCATCAGGCTCTCTCTCTCTCTCTCTCTCTCTCTCTCTCTCTCTCTCTCTCTCTCTCTCTCTCTCTCTTTCTCTCTCTCTCTCTCTCTCCCTCTTTCATTACTCTCTGCCATCTCCATCATAAGTTGTTGGCTCTCAACTACTGCTCTACATCTTTTGCCTCTGTGTTGCCATGGTGTCTACCATGATATCCTGGACTTGCCCTCTGGAACTCTAAGACCACAATTAAATGTTTCCTCTTATAAGTTGGTTTGGTCATGATGTCTCTCACAGCAAGAGAACAGTAACCAAGACATACATACTCCTGTTTATTTTTTGAAACATTCTTTATTTCTTTCATTAAAGTTACCTTTAATGAAAGGTCCATTGAACAGTTTTAAGAATAATGTTAATGGGCCCATATAAATAGTGCCAATAGGTGTGGCACTCTCAGGAGGTGTGGAATAGTTTCATGAGGTGTGACATTGGTGGAGTAGTTGGGACACTGATGGAGATGTGTCTTTGTTGAGTTGGTGTGATCTTGTTGGAAGAAATGTAACAATTTGGTGGTAGGCTTGGATGTCTGCTGTCCTTAAGCAATCTCCAGTTTGACACAGTCTCCATCTGCTTCCTGTATATCAAGACCTAAAACTCATCTCCTTCTCCAACACTGTGTCTGTCTGAAGGCAACCATGTTTCCAGCCATGAAAATAATGGAGTAAACATCAGAAAAGAAGTTACAAAGTGTTCAAAATTTACTATGATCCTGGTGACACTTCATGTCAATAGAACCCATACTAATACTCACATAAACACTCAAAAACACATTTGATGTTGAGTGGGAACAGACTTTAATGCCCTCTGCCTACTGCCTGGAAGCTATTCATTTCCAAGCAGCTATCAGATGAAGATGTAGAACTCTCAGCTCCAAATGAACCATGCCTGCCTGGATCCTGACATATTCTTAACTTGATGATAATGGACTGAAATTCTGAACCTGTAAGCCAGCCCCAATTAAATGGTTTTCTAATAAAACATGCATTGATAAGTGTGTCTGTTTACAGCAATAAAATCCTAACACACACATGTACATATTCACCTAGATATACTGAGTCACAGACACACACACATGGAAATATTCACACACACACACACACACACACACACACACACACACACACACACACACACACACACAAACACATTCATTTACAGGGACTTTAGATTCAGCCAGTACCCATGCAATTTAATTGGGGTGTCGAATACAGGTGTTTGTGGAACATGACTATTGCTCTTTCTTTTAGGAATTATGTGGACAAAATCTGCACACTCACTTCATTCCTCCTCAACATCAGAAATCTCAATTTAAAGAAAGTGAGATAATGAGAAGTAGTTTTAGATACCTTTTTTTTTTTCATTTGAGTAGCTTCGACTTCAAATCACCAAGGAAAAATAAACATAACAGGAAAGAAATTCATATTAAAATGCCCTTGACAAGCTCATAATACATTCTCCATAATGAATATAAACTTTTATTTAGAATTCCCAAGGAAATGAGACTTTTGAAAAATCCTTAATTTCAGATAGGCTTTGGTATTTCATTTCCCTGCAAAGGAAAACCAATGTAAAAAGACAGAATCTAGATTGCATTATGCACAAGTTGAATCAGAAACATTTGATGTTGTGCATTCAGGGACTCACCACATTTTTACAAATATATATATATATATTGGGGGGGTGAAAGGAGACATCTGGAGAACAATAAGACCCTCATTAGCATTTAACATTCCTGAAGTCAAGTAATAACCTCTAACAACATCAATAGCAACAACAACAAAAACAAAAACAAGAATAGATGTTCATTAGAAAGAATTTTTTTTAATAACCTTCCATTAGCCACATAAAGAGGGGGCATGATCCATCTGCAACACTTTATAGATACTTATTACAATTACCACTAAAGTTTTTAAAATAATATGGATTTTTAAAAATGAAATTGAATTAAAATAGATTTTTTTAGCTGTTAAAAGGGGGAAAATGTGTTCTAGAACGAAATAAAGAGTGTAAGAACTAATTGATTTTTTTAATAAAGAACATCCTTATAACTCATGTGTCAGTAAGTATCAGAATTATAATGCAGTTGATTTTCTTATTGTAGAATAATTTTAATGTGTTTGAATATTTCCAGTTGCAAGAATGGATCTCAGAATTTTCACAAGACAAGAAGAAGTCACCAAGTAGTTTCTCGCTTTTGTTTCAAAAGTCTTCGTTCCTTTTCTGCAGAGTCCCAGACATTCCAGGGAAGGGTTTGAAACATCCAACAACTTCTGAGACCATAACCTCAGAGGGAAGCTACCTTTCTCAGTAAATGGAACTAGGAAAGCTGAAAAGATTCATCCAATCGCTTTAGAACAAAAGTGGCAGCTGGTTCACAGAACAAGGTATCATTTAGCAACTCAGCCAAGAAATAAGAGGATTTGAAATGATAATAACACAGAGTAATAAAAACCACTATGCAATTGTAATTTAATGGCATATATATACTTTGGACAGAGAAAGCAATCAAATCTTGGGATCTCTCTGCTCAGCACAATGAAACTCTGGGTCATGCTGCAGATGTCCCAAGTTTATGGCTCATCACAGATACTGGAAGTCTCTGGGAAACTAGAACTACATCATGTAAGTGCTGTGAGTCCAAAGACATGACTTCATAAATTGTTCAAGTCCTCATCTTGCTTGGAAAAAAAAATCACAAAGCACCAGAAGTAATAAGAAGTTCATGGTATCAATGTCAACAGGTAAGCACTACTAACAAATATCTGTTAAGCATTGGATTGTTACCAACACAAATGAGGAGATGATTTTTAAATTTAAATGCAGTTACATTTTAATAATTCGTAGTAATGTTAAGTGTCCAGTGTGAAACTGTGGGTTTAGGGGAAGTTGATGAAGTAAGAGAGAATATGGCCAGCAGAAGGTTCTGTGCTCTGTGAAGGCTGACATGGGAGGAGTGAAGGATAATTACCATGCATCCCTGGTTGTGCATCTGGTTGTGTAAATCCACTGACACTACACGGATGGGGGTGAACTAGGGGAAGGCAATGGTACCAGATTCTTAGTCTCTGGCATCCCATATAGGGCCTTAAAAAAACATAGACAGTCTAATGTTTTAGAGCTTTATTTTAGACAGCAGTGAGAAAAACAAAGGGTAAAAAGATTGTTAGACTTGCCATGGCCAAAAGGAGAGATGGGGAAAGACATAGAAGGAAGGACAGAAAGCAAGTTAGAGAGTAAGAAAGGTGAACACTTAGAGAAAGAGGTAAAAGTTTACAAAGAGTAAGGATTGTAAAAGTTAGAGAGAGAGAGAGAGAAAGAGAGAGAGAGAGAGAGAGAGAGAGAGAGAGAGGGAGAGACTGATGTAGGGCTAAGTAGCCTCTCATATATTGGGCTTGTTATCTTGCTGTTGCTAGGTAACTAGAAGTTATCTAACCCGAAGATCAGAACCTTTGGTCATTTTGTATGTGACTGCTAGCCATTAGCCACTGCTGGGCGGGAGTGCTTGTGGGTTTGGTAACTTTACCAGGAGCCAGGGTTTCAGAAACACTGAGTAAATGCCTTCCTTCCCATGTAGGTGAAAATTACGACCCATTAGGCTTCATCAGGTTTAAGGACTTCAGCATGACTGGAGACCAGGCATTTTGTACATAGCACAATGCCCCAAGCTCAATGATCAAATTTAACTCTAGCCCCTAGATTTTGTGGTTTCTCAGGCAGAACACCAGGAAAGAGGATGTGAGTTTGAAACTCTGGACACTCCCACCATAAGAAATCAAGGCATGGAGGTGGGGTGGGGTAAAATGATCTTAGAAGAAATCTGTAAAACAGTGAAAGGACAATTGAAAAGACATATGGAAAAGACCAGTAACAGGGGATGCCTCAGGAGACCATCCTTGTTTTCATAGCTTGGCAAGACAAAATTCAAATGACCAGTAGTACTGGAGGAGAGTCTGTGAATGGATCAGGGAGGGTAGGGTAAGGGTAGGAGGGAGTCAGGGAGGGTGAGATAGAGAAAAATGTAGAAGAAGAAAAAGAAAGTGAAGGAGAAGAATATGGAGAGGAAGAGAGAAGAAGGAAAGGAAGAGGAATGGGTGGAGCAGAACGACAAGGAGAAGGAGAAGGAAGAAGAACAAAAGAAGAGGAAGAGCAAAAAGAAGGAGGAGGACTTGGAGAAGTAGAAAAGGAGAAGGTTAAATAAGGAGGAGAGAAGGAGAGAAGGAGAATAAGAGAAGGAGGAAGAGAAGGAGAAGTCAAAGGCATAGAAGAAGAAGAAGAAGAAGAAGAAGAAGAAGAAGAAGAAGAAGAAGAAGAAGAAGAAGAAGAAGAAGAAGAAGAAGAAGAAGAATGAGGAGGAGAAAGAGACCAAAGACAATATCAAGAAGAACAAGAAGAACAAGAACAAGAACAAAGAAGGAAGAAGAATAAGGAAGAAGAATAAGGAAGAAGAAGAAGAAGAAGAAGAAGAAGAAGAAGAAGAAGAAGAAGAAGAAGAAGAAGGAGGAGAAGAAGAAGAAGAAGAAGAAGAAGAAGAAGAAGAAGAAGAAGAAGAAGAAGAAGAACAAGAACAAGAACAAGAACAAGAACAAGAACAAGAACAAGGAGAAGGAGAAGAAGAAGAAGAAGAAGAAGAAGAAGAAGAAGAAGAAGAAGAAGAAGAAGAAGAAGAAGAAGAAGAAGAAGAAGAAGAAGAAGAAGATGAAGAAGAAGAAGAAGAAACAGGAGTAGGAGGAGAAGGCGAAGGAAAAGGAGAAGCAGAAGGAGAAAAGAATAAGGAGGAGAAGGATAAGGCAAAGAAGGAGAAACAATAGAAGAAGAAGGTAAACAAGGAGAAGAAATGAGAAAAGATGAGAGGCATAGATAGACAGACAGAGACAGAAAGACAGAGAAACTTAGACATACAGAGTGAGACATGCACATAAACATTCACACAGAGACACACAAGTAGGCACAGAGACAGAGAAAAATATACATAGAAAGAGAGACATGCACAGAGACATTCACAGAGTTACACACATTCACACAACTTAATTAAGAAGTATTTAGAAAAATATATCTATGAAATCACGAGGATATTAAGTACTAAATTATGTGAGCAATGAGGAGGAATGAGATCCAAAATAAATTTTGCAAGTCCTCCAACATTCTCCATGCTTCCACACAGCTTAAGCTGTTGGAGTATCAGTTATAGGGCTGTAACTTTTGTTTTCTTCATTTATAATTTACTGTGAATCTCCTTTCTCCACCATTCAATATGGTCAGTAGTTTCCATGTGGAAGGACTTTCCAAAGCATGGCATCTAGTGACAAAGAGAAAACAATTTAAAAAAAGAGTCTCTATGCTAGAGCCAACTGTACAAACAATTCGTAGTTATTCTCTAAATGCAGGGCTCAAAGAACACAGAGGCTCCTCTAGCTGCTACACAGATCTTAAGTATGGCCCCACAGCATCACTGGGAACCTATTGACAATTCTCACTCAGGTCATAAAACTATGGAGCATTCCAATTTCTTGAGTTCCAGAAAAAAAGCCATTTGGAAGCTTATCTCCATAAAAGTAAAGATTGCACTGAAATTTATGAAATGTGAGAATAATTTTAAACGTGAAAAATCATTCCACACACACACATTAAAAAAATACATGTAGGCAAAATTGACAGCAATCTATTTGACACAACACCCACCCACACACCCACACACACACCCACACAGAGAGAGAGAGAGAGAGAGAGAGAGAGAGAGAGAGAGAGAGAGAGAGAGAGAGAGAGAGAGAGAGAGAGAGGAAGGGAGGTGGGAAGGAAGGAAGGAAGGAAGGAGGGGAGAGGGGTATGGGTAGGGGAAGAGGTGGAGAGACAGATGTACACTTACAATAATTATTTTTAAGTTAAGTTGTCAAAACTCCTGACACAATGAATGTACAGGAAGAGATGTATATGGCAAAAACTCACCAGGGAAAGACTGGCATGATAAGGACAGCATAGTAGGAAACAACAAGTTCATCTGTGGCATTAAGAGCCTGAATGGGCCCTTCTCACATTTGGTTGGATTTAGAAGCCAAGATTTAGGTCAGAACTAGCCAGTTCCCTCCTTCTTGCGCCAGTGACCTCCTTCTGCTAGGGCACAGTCACAAAGGTTCCACAACCTTTCTAGAGAGTTTTTCCAGTTTGAGACAACTGAGAATGTGGGAGAAATCCCTCCCACCCCACAATCTTAATTAAACTAAGCCAGGCAAGTGCAAAACATTTTGAAAACAGTTTAATTTCAATTTTGAAAAGAGAACAGAGAGCTCTACTTTGAAATGGACTAAATTAGTCTTTAGGTTCCATTGTGCACACTAAATGAAATACAATGTAAAAGATTCCGTTTTCTATGTAGCAAATGGGGCTGAAAAGAACACACTTATGGAGATAAAATGCAAAAAAAAACTGGGATATATAGTAACAATTCAAACTGACAGTGTGAAAAACAATCTATTTACTTAACTGTCCTGTTGACCACAGTGTCATTCATCATTGTGTTAGGGGATACAATCTAGTGATTAATCATCAGGGTTTGACAGTAAAATCCTTAGGCTCAATACACCAGACATTAGCTGGAAAATGATTTACAAGAATGTAATGCCCTTTGGTGTCTTCTCTGTGAATCTGTTGTATGGATGCCCTCTTGTTGGTTGTTTTAATTGTTGGTGTTGTTTTAAAATAAAAATATTGATTGCAAAAGCAAGTGACAGGTGCCGAATAGGTCTTTGCATCCTCTCTTTCTCCTTCCCATAACTTTTTAATTTTCCCAATCCCCATATTCATTCAAAAATTCAGAAGTTCAAAAAATACAGAAACTCATTTGTCATCTTTACTTTGTCTTTGCATGCTGGTTGCAATCATCTTGTAAGCATTAAAATCAGGCTAACATACTGCGTATGTTCTACAGGGTTTCATTGATGTGAAGAGACATCATGACTCAGGAAAGAAACTCTTATAGGGAAAATTTAATTGAGGTTGTCTTACAGTTTCAGAGGGTCAGTACATTTTGATCTTGGTAGGAAGCATGGCAGCATCCAGGTAGAGGAGGTGCTGGGGAAGGAACTGATTGGTCTATATCTTAGTCTGAAGGCAACCAGGTGGAATCTAGTGGCCATAGGTAGCAAAGAAGAGGATCGATTTTTGTCACTGGGTAGCGATTGTGCACTACATAAAAGCAAGCCTACACAATGTTGCACTTCCTAAAACAAGCCAACACCTTGTAATAGTGCCACATCCCATGGGCAAAAGATATTCTAATCAACACACTGCATCATAGGAAAGTGGCAGAGAGACATAAAGAAAGATACTGCATGATTGCATTCCTCTAGTCACAGGTGCTACATATCTACATGCTTATATGCACACACATGTGCAAACACACACACACACACACACACACACACACACACACACACACACATATCCTATCTGATATGTATGTCCATCCAAATTTATTTGTCTATTTATTTAATTACTTACTTATTTACTTTGTTTTAAATTTGTTTGTGAAGAACTTTCTACATACATGTAAATGAGTTTGAGCAAATCCATCACTATCTTCTCCTCCTTGAAATGTTCCCCACTTCTCCTGTATCACTCTTATCCTTAAGTCCATGTGCATTTTTATATAGATAGCTGAGTCCATTTAGTCCTGACTACATATGTGTGGGTAGGGACAAATATATACTGGAACACGGGCAACCTTTCACTAGCCAAATCCATGAAGAAAACTGGCCCTCTCACCTGAAGCCATTAATTTCCAATAACTCCTTTGTTGGGGGTGAAAGTTTCTGAGTCTCCCCAATCTATTCTTGGATTTGTCTGTGAAAATTTTGTTGATGGAAACTTAGCCACGGTGAGTAACACAAAAACACACACACACACACACACACACACACACACACACACACACACACACACATACACACCAAATTTTAAAACCAGAGGATTGTTTAAAAGTTTACACAACGTCCAAAATTCAATTCATTTTTGTTGAAACATTTGAATTCCATACGAGATCTTAATACTATCTGTATAAAATTAGATTATAACAATGAATATTTTAAAATTCAGTGGATCTTTATGTGTTAAATAGCACCTACTGAACAAAATCCGTTAGTGCCAAAACACTGATGGCTGCACAAAAAAAAGTGTAAATCAGTGTCCAAAGGTAAGAATCCACAAGGTAAGGGGGTTGTCAGAGATTAAGGGCATGCAGGATAGTGTATGGAAGCTCTGTAGACCAAAACAGGTATACCGTTAGCAAATAGCCTGGAAAATCTGCCATTCATTCCTTCACAATCTTATACTAGGGAAAATTCAGGTGTAAGTACCCTCAAAAGTGGGAGTAAGAAAACGTTAATATACTCCAGGTCTCTTGACTACTAAAAGGAGTGTGGACTGATATCTACAGTGTGAAAGAATTTAGAAATGGCAATGTCCGTTTTTATCTTTTCTGTGACAAAACTTTGTTATTGAGGGGCTGGAGAGATGGCTCAGAACCCTTTGCACCCTCCCATCTGTCTCTAAGTCTGGGAGATCTGACTTCTTCTTCTGGCCATTCCAGTTACTGCAGCCATGTGGCATACACAAAACCTACTTTATATATTTTAAATGAGATATTTAGTTGTTATTAGTGCCCCAAATTTTGAGACTCTCTTATAAACATCATCTGTCAATTAAATAATGTGTATGACAAATGAGCTGAGGAAGAAAATATGAGGTGAGACTTTTCAAAAAGAGAGTATTCTATGAAATATTAGGAGAATAAACAGATTCAGGGACAGATGCTGGCACATATGCTAAGGGAGATATTTAGGAAGATGCTAAGTAAATAGATAAAGGGGTAACTAAAAATGTACAAAACATAAAATATTTTGAATGTGTTAAATACGTTATTCTGGGAATAAGCCACAGTTTGTGGCCCAGGCATTTGTTAATAAGTAGTCTAAGACAAAACTGTCTTTTTTTTTTCCTTACAAATTTTATTTTCTCCTCATTATTGTCATACAAATTTGTAAGATGCTAACATATGGACATCATGAGTAGGGAATACAGGAAATTGCGAGTATCCTAGAGAATTCTAAAATAAATGTGTTTTTTTAATTTGAAGTTGGTAGAGGTTTTTGTTTTTTTTTTTAATTTACATTTTTAAGTTTCAGTATATTCTAAAATATATGTGCTTATATGCACTGTAGAAAATATCTATGTGATGTAAGGAGACATTAATCAAATCTACTAAATTGCTTTCTGGAATTCAGTTAGCTTTAGACACTGACAGCTGTGATGATTTAAGATAGGCAGCAGAGTGCTCACATTATCACTAAGAGATGAACATTAGCTTGTTGTCATATTCACCCACACTCACACATACATAAACACACACAAACACACACACACATAAACACACACAACACTCACACAAACACACACGCACTCACACACCCACACCCACACACACACAAATGCACACCAGCCATTGGAACACAAACCCCAGTAGTGACTCCCGTGACAGTTCTAAATATTTAGACACAGTCCCTAGTCAAAAAGTTCATGGAAACTAAGTCTTCAGGAACCATCCTGGAAAAAATGCATCAAACTTGTCCTTACATTAGTAAGTGATTGAATCTTTGTGACTTCTTTCAATGTTGTTTTATTATAAGTGCCTCCAAGTAATGACTTGGCAAATATCTAAGCAATATCCAACTTTGTTCCCTGTCCTTCACCAATATTCTAGGTAGTCCTTGAGCGGATCCTGGGCTTGGAATTCAGTAAGAATGTTACCTGTAACAACCAGAGTTACCTCTAGTATTATAAGAGAGATTGTGACAGCCATTGCTATATACTACATAGAGTTAGAAATCTCAGGACAACTTTAGGAAAGTATGTTTAGAATATTTGTTATACTTATGCATGGCAGGCTACATTAGTTGTTAGTAGAAAGATTCCCCCATACAATCCCTCTCATATACAGGAATTTACAATGGTTTAGGAAATAACTTGTGCTGTGGTTTGAGGGGGAACAACAGTTTTGAATTATTCATGAGAAGATTAGCTAGAAAGAAACTCCCTAATTAGAACCATGGCTTGAGTGTGAAATCCATTTGCATGGTGTGATCATAAAGTGTTCAAACCTAGCTTCAAAGAATATAGCTGACTTTAGAGAAGAATTCATTTCAGTTATTTTATTGCTCAGTCCCTGCCAGTCATTATGTTTTTATTGCTCTATTTTGGACATGAGTCTTTAAGAATTCAGTAACCTCATTTACCTGGCTGATTTGAAAACCAACTTCCCTATTTGTTTCTATATTAATAATCTGATGATTTCTTTGAGAAATTACATTCAGATACAGCACCCCCTCTGTGTTTGTATCTGATTGACACTTAAATGTCAGCTTCCTGCCCACCTATACCAGGAAAACGATTTCTCCCAGAGATTGAGGAGGGCTGATTGAGGCCAGTCTGCAGCAGGCCATCCATTAAAAGCAGTACCTAAGCTTTGGTTGTGGCTTCAAGAATCTGCAACAGTGGCATTGGCTTTTGTTATTTCTTATTTTAGCCATTCTGTCTAGTCTTCCCTATTCCAGAACTTTTTTCTTTTCTGCATGTGTTTATGTGTGTGTGTGTGTGTGTGTGTGTGTGTGTGTGTGTGTGTGTGTTTAAGAGATACCATGCGTGTTGGCAATTATAAGAGAAAGAACAGTATATATGAAGGTTTTTCCTCTACATGTGCATGCAGACACTTGTTGAAGCCCAAAGTGGATTCAGGAAATGACCCTAATGTGTTGTCTATCTTTTCACGGAGGCAAGGTCTCTCAATTAGAGGAAAAGCTTCTTGGTATGGGTCATCTTTCTAGACAGGTTTCTCTGGGCATCCTTCCCCTGCATTCTGTGATCCTCTAATAGATGATTTCTACATCCACAGGGCATTTATGTTAGTTTTGTAGGGAGCAAGTGATTAACTGCTAGGCTTTCAGTCTAGCCCCTTCCAAAACTCTCTGTTGCAACTCTTTGTCACATTTTCTTTTTAGATGTATCAAGCGTGCTTCACAAACGGAAACTGTATGAATTTGGTGTATGAGGCATGGGGTTCTGAAGAAAAGAAATATTGTAAAAATGATTCTTTTTTTCTTTCTTTCAATATTACATTAGATATTTTCTTCATTTACGTTTTAAAATCAAGACCATCCATCATCTCATCACCCCATTCTATTTCTCTATGTCTCTGTCTCTGTCCATATCCACTCTGTCTCTGTCACTCTAAGATCTATTCCCTTGACATATTCCATATACAGAGAACACCACTGACAATTATTTTCAGTTCACTGTTGCCAGGCTCCAAGGTAAGTTCATTTTTTACCTGTACATTGTTGTACATTCTAGACAGTCTATTTCTCAAATAGAAAACTAAATACATTTGTTATCCTGTTAAAACCCTTTAAATGGATACTTATTGTCCTGAGGGTAAGTTGAAAAGTCTTTCTGATGATAGTTGGATGCTATTCCAGAAAGACAAAATGTTGTGTTCTACCATCCTGAATCTGAGAATACATTGGTTTAATTTCTGGAATTTAAGAGAAAACAGGATTAACAAGACAATGAGAATATAAAACTTCCCATTTCATACTTAGAGACACATAGGTTATGGAACTGCTGAACTCAAGGTTTCATGTGTGGTATGCAAGAGGGTTTCCTGGCTTCATATGAGTGGAGTGTCTGTTCCCAATTGTGAGGTCACACCATGAACATACACATATGTTCAGATATGAGTAGAATGTCCTCACCGTTTGGTCTCTCAGAGTGTATTACACCCACCATTTTGACGAGTTTGAATAGCCAGTACACTATTGGGATATCTACCTGTTCCCACCCACAGTGTTGCAGACATGAATAGAAATGCCTGGAATTTTACAGAGGTGCCAAGAATATATTCTCTCCATGGAGCCTTCTTTCCAGTGCCCAGCAGGTTATTGTTCTTTTAAACCAATGCCCATATCAGTAGAGAAATGAAAAAGACATTACCCTGATATTCTACTTTACATCCATGTTACAACAAATAACTGAAATTTAAATATAAATTTAATGTATATCTAACTGAATCCAGATTATATTCTAATGAAAGGTATAATTGGTGTGGATCTAGATAAAATTATGTTGGGAGATTTTCCCAGATAAAAACTATGTTAGGAGATTTTGGCCTTTTATATGGAGAACAATCCATATTTTGGGTAGATTAGGAGAACAAATGTATGTAAATTAATGGAACAAAAGAAAAACTCTGTTCCACTGTATTTCTTTCTAAAATGAACTTCAAAATCATGGAATTTCAGTTATATGTGTGTGTGTATTTTTTAGTTATATTTTTGAGTGTGCTGTTATGTGAACATGTGAGTTTTCTTGGATTATGATTAAAGAATTAGAGTATATGGGGCGTGGTTACTTGGCAGTATTCTTTTTTATTTATTAATTCATTCATTCATTGAACCCTGTCCACCCTCCTACTGTTCCACATGCCATATCGACTGGCCATCCCCTGTCTCCAAGAGCATGTACCCATTCCATCTGATTTCTAAACACCCTGGGGTCTCTAGGTTCTTGAGAATCATTGCATCATTTCTGATTGAACAGAGACCAAGAATTTTTTTTTTCTGTGTATGTTTTGGGGACCTTCTAACTATAGTTGGTGTAAGCTGCCATTTTGGTTGTCTAGCATTTGGGAGAATTCTGGGTCCATATTAATGGAGACATCTAGTCCTCCTACAGGGTTGATCTCCTCCTCAGTCTCCTTCAGTTTTTCTCCAATTAAACCAATGGTTCAACATATTCTGTCCGTTGGTTGGTTGCATACAACTTCATCTGATTGTTTCACCTACTTGTTAGTTCTTAAGAAGTACAGTCATGGTAGTATTAATATTACAAATGTGTGAATTCAGAAAACTGCAGAGGTTGCTTACTGCAAGAAGGTATTCTGCAAAAGCAATAGATGATAAAAGTACTGAAATATCTATCAGTGCTCTACAATATTATATTCTAGGTGATGAAATTTCTCTTTCTCTCTGTCTCTGTGTCTCTGTGTCTCTGTCTCTATCTCTATGTCTGTCTGTCTGTCTCTCTCTCTCTCTCTCTCAATTTCTACTTCTCTAATACTTATTATGAATTATGATTCTTTTATCTTATTCCCTCCAATGGGAATGATATTGGAATGGCATCTGTAACATTCATTCACATTCCTACACAATTTGTGCTTTCTATTAACAATCAACTAATATCAAAGTCACACATTCACTCAGATTACAAAATAAGATATCTGAGCTCATGTAAAGTGATATTCTGAATCAGAGTAGGGGAAGGGCACTTCCAATGTGTAGTTTCACTCAAGAGCATGGCTTTTAAGAACTGGTCAATTGGAAGAAGATGAGACAATGTATAGAAGAGGGTGTTTCTTTTGGTTTAGTTTGGTTTAGCTTTGTTTCTTTAGGTTACCCACAGTCATTTTAAGAAACATTGAGAAACACTGTTTCTTACCTATATCTTGAACTGAATGTGAATAGGTCCCTTAGAACCAACGTTATATTTCTCAGTTACAATATGCAATATATTTTTGATATTATTTTGATTCATTATCTAGTACATACACTACAACAAGTTTAAGACATGTACCTCATTAGGAACTAGCAGGTGAAGGATTCAGCTGCAGATATTTGCAACCAACTAATGGACTGGAGCATCTGACGCTTGTTGTTGAATTAACAAAGTTTAAAAAATGTTAAAAACAAGGGTATCCCTCTAGGAAGACCCACAGTCTCATTTAAACTGTTCAACCATGAAGTCTGAAACTCTGACCCTTCAAAGATACAGAATTCACCTGCTCATATGAGGCCTCCAATACACATACAGAAGAGGACTGCTGGGAGAACTCTACAAGTCCCCTTTCCCAACTGGAGGGCATTTCATCTAAGGTCACTCCCTTTGAGTCCTGTGAGTCTCTCAGCTCCCAGGTCTCTGGTACATTCTAGAGGGTTTTCTCACCTCCTACCTCACAAAGTTGCCTGTTTCCATTCTTTTTGCTGATCTTCATCAATGCACTCCTGTTTCACAACCCCCCACAGTACTTGATCAAGTTCATCTCTTCCCCTCCGTGTGTGGTTTCTCACCCAGGTCTCTCCCTCCCCCTTCTTGTAGTAATTGTTTAACCTTCTTAACATTTCTAATTATTTTTATCATAAAGATAATTGAATTTTTTGATTCATTATCTTATAAACTTCCCAATGCACTAGATACAATTATCGAAGGTACATTTGTTTGATTTTATTTCACTTCATTTTAGTGTTGAGGTAGGCACTTAGTATGTTATGTATTCTCTAGGAAGTGATAGAGTGTTGCGGTTCAGCATTCCGTGTTGGTGCTAATACAGGTATGTTAAAACATACCTGGCTTTAATTGTTCTTCGGAAAATAGACCCAAAAAAACTCCTATAACCACAATAAAATTTCCACAGGCAGTTCTGAGAGATGGAAATATTTCCTGTTCACTTATAAAATTCATTGAAAGAAAGTATATTTGTTTCTTGAACCAAAATAAACTGCTACCTGAGAGGAAGGATAAAATGACTGATTGGCCCCTTTCTCTTTCCCAGGACCAGCCCCTACTCTCTGTTCCCATTGAACTTGATGCTCCAGTACAGTGGAATTCCAGGACAAAGAAATGGGAGTGAGTGGGTAGGGGATCAGGGCAGGGGGAAGGGAGGGGAAAGGCTAAAGGTGACTGTTATGATAGCATTTGAAATGTAAATGGAGAAAATAACTACTAAAATTAAAAAAAAAATTTAAAAAAACATAAGTGTATTTACATATGTGCACAGGGATATGTGGCTAACAACCACATAATATAAAATTATCATTCCTTTCCAGGACTGTCTTTTTTGTTTGATTGTTTGTTTTTTGTTTTGTTTGTTTGTTTTGTATTGTTTGTTTTTTATTATAAGTATTTTTTTTTGTATATCTATTAGTCCTGGAAATTACTTTGTAAACTAGACTGGTCTCAATTTGAGATCTGCCTACTTCTCCCTCCAAAAACTTCGAAATATGTGTGTGCCCCCACCACGTGGCTTCAAAATTATTTTAGACTTAGTGGAGAAGGTCCATTATTTTTTCTTGTTAGGATATTTTAAAATCATCAAGATGTCATTTTTCCTTAATATATTTATAAGATTAAATCCATTCCTATAAAAATATGTCAGATATTTTTGGAGACAGGCAAGTTTGCAAGAAGCATCATTTAAAAATACTTCTGGAGCCAGTGCCTTGAGCAGGCCATGCATGCAAACTCTGAAGGCAGCCCCACAACACCGAGAGGCTGCTTCAATCCAAGGTACTCCAACATTCTAAGGATCAGATAATCAGACAGGAGGAAGAACATCTGTCATCAACACATGGAGTAGCTGGAATCAGAAGGATCCAGGCATGCAGGAACTGTGCCGGACAAGTGGCATGGGTTATTTCTATTCTGTCTTGGCCAAGGCCCTGAACAGTCCTTGGAAGAAAACTCAGCAGCCAGCCCCATAACACCCAGAGTTCTAACATGGCCAGGTGCAGAGGATCTCAGGATCCCAGGATCTTGGTCCCACCAGGATTTCATGGTCCCAAAGGCAACTTGACTCCCAGAAGATCAGACAGACCAAGGATATCTACCTTTTCTATAAACTTCTTTATCACCTGTGAATACAGCCGCAAACCTAGTTACATTTTTTTCAAGGCTTCTATCTCGTCAATTTTCTCTTTCCTCAGCCTCTCTCTTTTTTATTTGTCTTTTTTTCTTTTTCAGTCTCAATCTCTTTTTAATATATTTTATTAGGTATTTTTTTCATCTAAATTTCCAACACTATCCCAAAAGTCTCGCATACCCTCCCCCTCCCCCACTCCCTTACCCACTCACTACCACTTTTTGACACTGGCGTTCCCCTGTACTGGGGCATAATTAGTGTGCATGCCCAATCGGGCTCTCTTTCCAGGGATGGCCTACTAGGCAATCTTTTGATACATATGCAGCTACAGTCAAGAGCTTTGGGGTACTGGTTAGTTCATAATGTTTTTTTACCTAGAGGATTGCAGATCCCTTTAGCTGCTTAGATATTTTCTCTAGCTCCTCCATTGGGGCCATGTGATCCATCCAATAGATTACTGTGAGCATCCACTTCTTTGCTAGGCCCCGGTATAATCTCACAAGAGACAGCTATATCAGGGTCCACTCAGCAAAACCTTGCAAGTGTATGGAGTGGTGTCAGTGTTTGGAGACTGATTAGTGGATGGATCCCTGCATATTGCAATCTCTAGAAGGTCCATCCTTTTGTCTATGCTCCAAACTTTGTCTCTGTAACTACTCCCATGAGTGTTTTGTTTCCAATTCTAAGAAGGGGCAAGTGTCCACACTTTGGTTTTCGTTCTTCTTGAGTTTCATGTATTTGGCAAATTGTGTCTTATACCTTGGGGTTATTCTAGGTTTCAGGGCTAATATCCACTTATTAGTGAGTACATATCATTAGCATTCTTTTGTGATTGAGTTACCTCACTCAGGATGATGCTCTCCAGGTCCAACCATTTGCCTATAAATTTCATAAACTCATTCTTTTCAATAGCTGTACTATTAGTAGTAGTACTCCATTGTGTAAATGTACCACAATTTTGTAAACATTTTCTGTTGACAGGCATCTGGATTCATTCCAGCTTCTGGCTACTATAAATAAGGCTGCTCTGAACATAGTGGAGCATGTGTCTTACTAGTTGGAACAGCTTCTGGATATATGCCCAGGACAGGTATTGTGTGAGCCTATGGTAGTACAATTTCCAATTTTCTGATTTCCAGAGTTGATTTAAAACTTGCAATTCCAACAACAATGGAGGAGTTTTCTGCTTTCTCCACATCCTTGCCAGCATCTGCTGTCATCTGAATATTTGATCTTAGCCATTCTGTCTGGTGTGAGATGGAATCTCAGGGTTGTTTTGATTTACATTTCACTGCTGATTAAGGATGGTGAACATTGTTTCAGGTGCTTCTTAGCCATTTGGTATTCCTCAGGTGAGAATTCTTTCTTTAGCTCTGAGCCCCATTTTTAAATGGAGTTATTTGATTTTCTGGAGTCCACCTTCTGAGTTCTTTATATATATTTGATATTACTCCCCTATCTAATTTAGGATAGTGAAAGATCCTTTCACAATCTGTTGGTGACCTTGATTTAGTTTCCAGGATCTGTCCATTAATGAAGGAGGGGTGTTGAAGTCTTCCAATATTATTGTGTGTGGTACAATGTGTGTTTTGAGTTTACTAAAGTTTCTTTTATCAATGTGGATGTCATTGCATTTGGAGTATAAATGTTTAGATTTGGGAGTCCATTTTGGTAAATATTAACTTTAATGAATATGAAGTTTCCTTCCTTGACTTTTTTTTATAACTTTGGGTTGAAAGTCAATTTTATTTGATATTAGAATGGCTGCTCCACCTTATTTCTTCGGATCATTTGCTTGGAAAGTTCTTTTCCAGCCTTTTAGTCTGAGGTAATGTCTGACTTTGTCCTTGGTGTTTGTTTCTGGTGTGCTGAATATTGCTTACACATCCATTTTGTTATTCTATGCCTTTTTACTGGTGAACTGAGTCCACTGATATTAAGAGATACTAAGGAAAAATTCTTGTTGCTTCCTGTTATTTTTGTTATTAGAGTTGGAATTTTGTTCATGTAGCTATCTTCTTTTAGGTTTCCTTCAAGTTTAATTTCTTGCTTTTTCTTGAGTGTAATTTCCCTCGTTATATTGGAATTGTCTCTTTATTATCGTTTGAAGTGCTGGATGCATTGGAAGATATTTTGTAAATATGGTTTTGTCACAGAATACCTTGTTGTCTCAAGCTATGTTAAAAGAGTTTTGCTTCATATAGTAGTCTTGGCTGGCATTTTTGCTCTCTTACATTCTGTATGACATCTGCCCTAGATTTTCTGGCTTTCTTAGTCTAAGGGAAAAGTTATGTGTAATCCTGATAGATCTTGCTTTATATATTACTTGACCATTTTCCCTTACTGCTTTTAATATTCTTTCTTTGTTTTGTGCATTTGGTGTTTTGACTATTATATGATGGCAAGATTTTTTTTCTGGTTCAAATAATTTGGCGTTCTGTAGGCTTCTTGTATATTCATGAGCATATCTTTATTTAAGTTAGGGAGGTTTTTTTTTCTATAATATTGGTAAAGATATTCAATGGCCCTATACTTTGGAAAACTTACTTCTCATCTATACCTATACCGAATATCATGTATGTAATTACGTCATTTCTCAAAGCTGTTTAAAAAATTCACATTGGCAGTATTTCCTGAGAAATTCAAATCATTAAAACTTTATTCCCTTTTACTAATATAGCATATTATGTTTCCATTTTCTGTTGTCCATATAGTACAGAGCCCAGCATTTGACAAAGATGAGAATATATCACCTCAGGTAGAAACAGATGAAGATACAGTACAATATTTTCAATTTTTTCCCATTTCAATAGAGTACTTCAAAAGTGGTGTTTGTGATCCCTTGACTGGAGAAGTCGATTCAGGAAAAAGAGCAATTCAGGGTCAGATGCTCTTATATGTGTAGTTGAAGACCAGATTGTGGTCCTTTAGACCTTGTGATCACAAAAAAATAGCAACGAGTACAATACAACCACCTTCATGAGATGTTTCCATATATACACACAAAGAAAAGGAGAACCATTATAAAAATAAGAGAGGGACCATTTGGGAAGAAGAAGGATCTCAGCAAGGGTAGTACAGTTATGAAGAAGTGCTGTGGGGTGTAAATGTATAAATTGTTTAAAGTAAATATTACAAGTTTTTTGGAATACTACCATGTATTTTATATGGATTTAACATTTGGTTCAAACCAAATATTATATATTTATTATAAATAATTGAAATAATTTTCTGTGTAAAGTTTTGTGTGTTGTAGAAAAAATATCCTACTGGGAGATTCTAACTTAAAGTATATCTCCCAGTAAGGTAAAGCCCCTAGACATTCCCCAAGCTTGTTTTCCCTGATCTATTTAAATACAGCTAGGAAGAAACTCTTTGTTCTCTATAGCCAGCAATAAAGCATTTTTTTTTATACTTTACAACCAGAGATGCCTGCCTTCCTTTGCCAAGGACAAGGAGATAAAAATTCAGAAAGAAGTCACTCCCCAGTTCTGAGGAAGTTCCAGGGATACCTGGAGATCTCCTATCAGGGTGCCAAGTGAGAGTGTGCTCACTCGGCTGTCTGTTTCTGTTACTGGGTGCCAAGTGAGTGTGTGCTCTCTCGGCCATCTTATTGGGGCCTGTTCTTGGTTATTGTAATCTTTTTGTGTGTATATATTGGTTTTTCCCCTGTATGTAACTCTGATGATGGGACCGACTATTAGCATGCCCCTTGGACTGACCCTAGTGCACAGTACTGAAATTAAGACTAAGACTCACATTTTCTCGGTGGATGTCTGAAATAGATTTTAGAGAACTTTGTGCTCTACGGAATGGCCAGCTTTGATGTTAGTTGGCCACTAGAGGGCACCCTTGGTTTGGTTCTGTTTTCAGCTCTTAAAGTTGTTTTACAGAGGGGACCAGGGTCTCAGCCAGATTGAGTGCCCTACATTCTCATCTAGAAAAAATTAGCACAGGATCCCCCCTCTCCTATCGTGTTTAAAGCCTTGGGTTCAAAAGAATAGTCCAGGCTCCCCAGTCCTGGCCCTCTGCCATCCAGAGAGGGAAAATAAAAAGTTAAATCTGGCACCGGTTAAACTGCAGCCATCGGTTTCTCCCAAGATCTATCCAGAGTTAGAAGAACCTCCAAAATGGCACTGCACCCCACCCGCATATTCCCAACTGGTCCCCCCAAGAACTCTCAACAGGGTGCCACTAGATATTTGGGGAGGGACCAGTTGCTAAAGCCCAAGACCAGCGAGCTCAAAGCCCAGAGGGACCAGACTCAACCATCGCACTGCCTTTGTGTACTTATGACCCTCATCCAGCGGACCCCAGACAACTGCAGCCCCTTCAGTAATGGCCTTTTTCCTCCTCTGATCTCTATAACTGGAAGGCAAATCACAATCCCCTTCGTTGAAAACCCCTCTAGCCTTGCTAATCTAAAGGAATCTCTCATATTCTCTCTTCAGCCTATTTGGGATGACTGTCAGCAGCTTTTACAGGTTCTTTCACCACAGAGGAGAAGGAGAGGATTCTGAGAGGAAAGAAAGAGCATACTGGGGGCCAATTGACTACTAATAAAACTTCTGAATGAAATAGATGCAGCCTTCCCTCTGACATGTCCTGATAGGACTGACCATATGGAGCAATTGACAATTTTCTGCTGGGCTCTGATAATAGGACTGAAAGGGGCTGGCAGGTGCCCCACCAATTTGACCAAGGTAAGAGAGATCCTACAAGAGAAAAAGGAGCCCCCAGCAGTGTTTTTAGAGTACCTCTTAAAGGTATAGAAGTGTTACACTACCTTTGACCCTACTTCAGTGTGCCAGCAGGTGACAGGTGTCATGGCTTCTATAGGGCAGTCCTCTTCTGAAATTAGGAAAAGGTTACTGGGTCTAGAGAGTCTGAAAACATTATCTTTACAACATCTGTTTAAGGAGGCAGAGAAAGTGTACCATAAGAGAGAGACTGACAAGCCAGCACAAGGGCACATTGGGCTCGGAGTCTGCAGACACCCCTAAGGTCCCCACAAGACCCTCAATAGGATCATAAGACCTCTGTTGAATGTAACACAACCTCTGCTCCAATCCAATCTCACAGGATCTGAGACTGCATTAATTAGGGAAGCAGAAAAACTGGCCTAAAAATGGTCTCAAGTCCCTCTGATCTGTGCCAGCACCTGGGCAACATATTGGGCAGAGTCTGAGGACAGCCCCAAGGTCCTCACAGAAACATCCATGAGATCTTAAGACCTTTGGTGAGTGGAAAACAACTTCCGCTCCAATCCTATCATGCAGGACTTGTGACTGCATTCATTAGGGAAGCAGAGAAACCGGTATGATCAGGGTCACAAGTCCCTTCCAGTCCATGACAGCATCGGGCACCTTGTGGGCAGAGTCTGTGGACACCCCAAAGGTCCCCACAGGACTCTCCACGGGAACTTAGTACCTCTAGTGAGTGGATCACAACATCTGCCAGGAGGAAGGTTCGAACACCAGATATCTGGGTCCCTTCTCTGCAAGTGGAGATCTTGCCTGCATAGAGTACTCTGAACACTGAAACTCAGGAGAAAACTAGTCTCCCAGGTCTGCTGATAGAGGATTACATAATCATCTGAGGAACAAGATATAACCAGAGACAATTATAACAACTAACTCCAGAGATTACCAGATGATGAAAGGCAAACATAAGAATCTTACTAACAGAAACCAAGACCACTCACCATCATAAGAATTACAGCACTCCCACCTCATCCAGTCCTGGAAACGCAAAAACACCCGAAAAGGTAGTCCCATATTTAAAAGCATATCTCAGGTTGAAGGTAGAGGACATCAAGAAGGACTTTAAAAACTCACTTAAAGAAATACAGGAGAACACTGCTAAATAGGTAGAACCTTAAGAGGAAGCACAAAAAAAAAAAAAAAAAAACTTAAAGAATTGAAGGAAAACACGACCAAACAGGTGATGGAATTGAGTAAAACCATCCAAGACCTAAAAAGTGAAGTAGACACAATAAAGAAAACCCAAAGTAAGGCAACACTGGAGATAGAATACCTAGGCAAGAAATCTGGAACCATAGATGCGAGCATCAGCATCAGAATACAAGACATGGAAGAGAGAATGACAGATGCAGAAGATTCCATAGAGAATATTGGAACAACAATCAAATAAAATACAAAATGCAAAAGATGTTATCTCAAATATCCAGGAAATCCAGGACACAATGTGAAGTCCAAACCTACTGGTAATAGGAGTAGATGAGAATGAAGATTTTCAAGTTAAAGGGCCAGCACATATCTTCAAAAAAATTATAGAAGAAAACTTGTCAAACCTAAAGAAACACATGCCCATGAATATAAAAAAAGCCTACAGAATTCCATATAGACTGGACCAGAAAAGAAATTCCTCCTGACACATAATAATCAGAAGAAGAAATGCACTAAATAGAGATATACTGTTAAAAGTAGTAAGGGAAAAAGGTCAGGTAACATATAAAGGCAGGCCTATCAGAATTACACCAGACTTTTCACCAGAGACTATGAAAGACAGAATATCTTGGACAGATGTTATACAGATACTAAGAGAACACAAATGCCAGCCCAGGCTATTAAACCCAGCCAAACTCTCAATTACCACAGATGGAGAAACCAAAGTATTTCACGATAAAAAACAAATTCACACATTAACTTTCCATGAATCCAGCCTTTCAAAGAATAATAACAGAAAAAAAAAAAAAAAACAATACAAGGACAGGAACAACGCCCTAGAAAAAGCAAGAAAGTAATCCCTCAACAAACCAAAAAGAAGACAGCCACAAGAACAGAATGCAAACTCTAACAACAAAAATAATCGAGGCAACAATTACATTTCCTTAATATCTCTTCATATCAATGGATTCAGTTCCCCAATAAAAAGATATAGACTGGCTTTAAAAACAGGACCCAATAGTCTGCTGCTTACAGGAAACCCATCTCAGGGAAAAAGACAGACAGTGTCTCAGAGTGAAAGGCTAGAAAATAATTTTCCAAGCAAATGGTCTGAAGAAATCAGCTGGAGTAACCATTCAAATATCGATTAAAATTGATTTCCAACCTAAAGTTATCAAAAAAGACAAAGAAGGACACATACTCATCAAAGTTAAAATCTTCCAAGAGGAACTCTCAATTCTGAATATCTATGCTCCAAATGAAAAGGCAGTCCCATTCATTAAAGAAAGCTCAAAGCACACATTGCAGCTCACACAATAATAGTGGGAGACTTAAAAAACCACTTTTATCAATGGACATACCTTGGAAACAGAAACTAAACAGGGACACAGTGAAACTAAAAGAAGTTATTAAACAAATGGACTTAATAGATATCTACAGAACGTTTTATCCTGAAACAAAAGGATATAACTTTTTCTCAGCACATCATGGTACCTTCTCCAAAATTGACCATATAATTGATCATAAAACAGACCTCAACTGATAAAAAATATTGCAGTTGTCCAAAACATCCTATCAGACCACCAAACACTAAGGATGATTGATCTTCAATAACAACATAAATAATGGAAAGCCAATGTTTACGTTGATAATGAACAATAGTCTTATCAGTGATACCTTGGTCAAGGAGGAATAAAGAAGGAAATTAAAGACATATTAGAGTTTAATGGAAATAAAGCCAGAACATTCCCTAACTTATGAGACTCAATGAAATCATTACTAAAAGGGAAACTCACAGATTTGAGTGCCTCAAAAAGAAACCAGAGAGAGCACATACAAGCAGCTTGAAAACACATAAAAAATCTCCAGAATTAAGGAAGCAAATTAACTCAAGAGGAGAAGATGTAAGGAAATAATAAAACTCAGTGGTGAAATTAACCAAGTGGAAACAAGAACTACTTAAAGAATCAACCAAATAGGAGCTGGTTCTTTGAGAAAATCAACAAGATAGATAAACCCTTAGCTAGCATCCCTTAAGGCACAGAGACAGCATCCTAATTAACAAAATCAGAATTGAAAAGAGAGACATAAAAACAGATCCTGACGAAATCCAAAACACCATCAGATCCTTCTACCACAGGCTATACTCAACAGAACAGGATAACATGGACAAAATGGACAAATTTCTAGACAGATACCAGGTAACAAAGTTAAAACAGGATCAAGTTAACGATATATACAGTCCCATATACCCTAAAGAAATAGAAGGAGGAATTAATAGTCTCCCAATCAAAAAAAAAAAAAAAAAAAGCCCAGGAACAGATGGGTTTAATGCAGAGTTCTGTCAGACCTCCAAAGAATATTTAATTCCAGTTCTGCATGAACAATTCCACAAAATAGCAGTAGAAGATGCACTACCCAACTCATTCTATGAAACCACATTACTCTGATACCTAAACCACAGAAAGATCCAACAAAGATAAAGAACTTCAGAACAATGGCCCTTATGAATATCGAAACAAAAATACTCAGTAAAATTATCCCTAATCATATCCAAGAACACATTAAAAATTTCATTCATCCTTACCAAGTAGGTTTTATACCAGGGATACAGGGATGGTTTAATATATGGCAATCCATCAACATAATCCATTATATAAACAACCTCAAAGACAAAACCACATGATCATCTCATTAGATGCAAATAAATCATTTAAATATATCCAAAACCCGTTCATGATAAAAGTCTTGGAAGGATCAGGAATACAAGGTCCATACATAAACAGGATAAAAGCAATTTACAGTAAACCAGTACCCAACATCAAATGAAATGGTATGAAGCTGGAAACAATCCCACTAAAATCAGTGACTAGACAAGGCTGCCCACTTTCTCCCTACCTATTCAACATTGTTCTTGAAGTCCTAGGCAGAGCAATTTGACAACGAAAGGAGTCCAAGGGGATACAAATTGGAAAAGAAGAAATCAAAATATCACTTTTTTGCAGATGATATGATAGTATATATAAATGAACCTAAACATTCCACCACAGAACTCCTAAACTTGAAAAACAACGTCAGTGAAATAGCTGGATATAAAATTAATCAAACATATCAATGACCAAGGAGCTCCACATAAAATCATACTGAAACTTGTAGAGGAGAAAATGAGGAAAAGCCTCAAAGATATGGGAACAGGGGAAAAATTCCTGAATAAAAGACAAATGGCTTGTATTGTAAGATTTAGAATTGACAAATGGGACCTCATAAACCTGCAAATCTTTTGTAAGGCAAAAGACACCTTCAATAAGACAAAAAGGTCACCAACAAAAAGTGGTAAGCAAGATTATGTCTGGAGTGCAGGAGATCCCTTAGGGCGTCTCTTAGTACTACCATGTCCTGTGATTAAAGTCAATGGGAAACTACAACAGCCTAATCCAAGCAGGATGACAAAGGACGCAGACCCATCAGGAATGAAGGTATGGGTCAATCCTCCAGGAAAAGAGCCAAGACCTGCTGAGGTGCTGGCTGAAGGTGAAGGAAATACAGAATGGGTAGTAGAGGAAGGTAGTTATAAATACCAATTAAGGCCACGTAACCAGTTGCAGAAACGAGGATTATAAAGTAATATGAATGCCCATTGTAAATTTACTAATGCGTTTGCGATTGTACGAGGGATAGTTATATCATGTTAGGCGTATTTACAACCTTGTTATTGTTTCATATGAACATGAGATATTATTTGTGTCAAGTTGACAAGGGGTGGATTGTAGTGGCTATTCCTGGTTGTCAACTTGACAATATTTGGAATGAACTACAATCCGGAATTGGAAGGCTCACCAGTGACCCTTATCTGGAGGCTTGGAGATCCTTATCTGGATCTTGGTTTGAAGATCTTGAGCCATATTGGCTATGGATTCCAGAAGATTGAATCTCCGAGTTTAAGGAACACACCTTTAATCTGGGCTACGCCTTTCATCTGGGATTAAAGGTGTGGTGGAACACACCTTTAATCTGGGCTACACCTTCTGCTGGAGACAATATAATAGCCTGGGCTGGCATTTGTGTTCTCTTAGTATCTGTATAACATCTGTCCAAGATATTCTGTCTTTCATAGTCTCTGGTGAAAAGTCTGGTGTAATTCTGATAGGCCTAGCTAAGGGTTTATCTATCTTGTTGATTTTCTCAAAGAACCAGCTCCTATTTGGTTGATTCTTTAAGTAGTTCTTGTTTCCACTTGGTTAATTTCACCACTGAGTTTTATTATTTCCTTACATCTTCTCCTCTTGAGTTAATTTGCTTCCTTAATTCTGGAGATTTTTTATGTGTTTTCAAGCTGCTTGTATGTGCTCTCTCTGGTTTCTTTTTGAGGCACTCAAATCTGTGAGTTTCCCTTTTAGTAATGATTTCATTGAGTCTCATAAGTTAGGGAATGTTCTGGCTTTATTTCCATTAAACTCTAATATGTCTTTAATTTCCTTCTTTATTCCTCCTTGACCAAGGTATCACTGATAAGACTATTGTTCATTATCAACGTAAACATTGGCTTTCCATTATTTATGTTGTTATTGAAGATCAATCATCCTTAGTGTTTGGTGGTCTGATAGGATGTTTTGGACAACTGCAATATTTTTTATCAGTTGAGGTCTGTTTTATGATCAATTATATGGTCAATTTTGGAGAAGGTACCATGATGTGCTGAGAAAAAGTTATATCCTTTTGTTTCAGGATAAAACGTTCTGTAGATATCTATTAAGTCCATTTGTTTAATAACTTCTTTTAGTTTCACTGTGTCCCTGTTTAGTTTCTGTTTCCAAGGTATGTCCATTGATAAAAGTGGTTTTTTAAGTCTCCCACTATTATTGTGTGAGCTGCAATGTGTGCTTTGAGCTTTCTTTAATGAATGGGACTGCCTTTTCATTTGGAGCATAGATATTCAGAATTGAGAGTTCCTCTTGGAAGATTTTAACTTTGATGAGTATGTGTCCTTCTTTGTCTTTTTTGATAACTTTAGGTTGGAAATCAATTTTAATCGATATTTGAATGGTTACTCCAGCTGATTTCTTCAGACCATTTGCTTGGAAAATTATTTTCTAGCCTTTCACTCTGAGACACTGTCTGTCTTTTTCCCTGAGATGGGTTTCCTGTAAGCAGCAGACTATTGGGTCCTGTTTTTAAAGCCAGTCTATATCTTTTTATTGGGGAACTGAATCCATTGATATGAAGAGATATTAAGGAAATGTAATTGTTGCCTCGATTATTTTTGTTGTTAGAGTTTGCATTCTGTTCTTGTGGCTGTCTTCTTTTTGGTTTGTTGAGGGATTACTTTCTTGCTTTTTCTAGGGCGTTGTTCCTGTCCTTGTATTGTTTTTTTTTTTTTTTTCTGTTATTATTCTTTGAAAGGCTGGATTCATGGAAAGTTAATGTGTGAATTTGTTTTTTATCGTGAAATACTTTGGTTTCTCCATCTGTGGTAATTGAGAGTTTGGCTGGGTTTAATAGCCTGGGCTGGCATTTGTGTTCTCTTAGTATCTGTATAACATCTGTCCAAGATATTCTGTCTTTCATAGTCTCTGGTGAAAAGTCTGGTGTAATTCTGATAGGCCTGCCTTTATATGTTACCTGACCTTTTTCCCTTACTACTTTTAACAGTATATCTCTATTTAGTGCATTTCTTCTTCTGATTATTATGTGTCAGGAGGAATTTCTTTTCTGGTCCAGTCTATATGGAATTCTGTAGGCTTTTTTTATATTCATGGGCATGTGTTTCTTTAGGTTTGACAAGTTTTCTTCTATAATTTTTTTGAAGATATGTGCTGGCCCTTTAACTTGAAAATCTTCATTCTCATCTACTCCTATTACCAGTAGGTTTGGACTTCACATTGTGTCCTGGATTTCCTGGATATTTGAGATAACATCTTTTGCATTTTGTATTTTATTTGATTGTTGTTCCAATATTCTCTATGGAATCTTCTGCATCTGTCATTCTCTCTTCCATGTCTTGTATTCTGATGCTGATGCTCGCATCTATGGTTCCAGATTTCTTGCCTAGGTATTCTATCTCCAGTGTTGCCTTACTTTGGGTTTTCTTTATTGTGTCTACTTCACTTTTTAGGTCTTGGATGGTTTTACTCAATTCCATCACCTGTTTGGTCGTGTTTTCCTTCAATTCTTTAAGTTTTTTTTTTTTTTTGTGCTTCCTCTTAAGGTTCTACCTATTTAGCAGTGTTCTCCTGTATTTCTTTAAGTGAGTTTTTAAAGTCCTTCTTGATGTCCTCTACCTTCAACCTGAGATATGCTTTTAAATATGGGACTACCTTTTCGGGTGTTTTTGCGTTTCCAGGACTGGATGAGGTGGGAGTGCTGTAATTCTTATGATGGTGAGTGGTCTTGGTTTCTGTTAGTAAGATTCTTATGTTTGCCTTTCATCATCTGGTAATCTCTGGAGTTAGTTGTTATAATTGTCTCTGGTTATATCTTGTTCCTCAGATGATTATGTAATCCTCTATCAGCAGACCTGGGAGACTAGTTTTCTCCTGAGTTTCAGTGTTCAGAGTACTCTATGCAGGCAAGATCTCCACTTGCAGAGAAGGGACCCAGATATCTGGTGTTCGAACCTTCCTCCTGGCAGATGTTGTGATCCACTCACTAGAGGTACTAAGTTCCCGTGGAGAGTCCTGTGGGGACCTTTGGGGTGTCCACAGACTCTGCCCACAAGGTGCCCGATGCTGTCATGGACTGGAAGGGACTTGTGACCCTGATCATACCGGTTTCTCTGCTTCCCTAATGAATGCAGTCACAAGTCCTGCATGATAGGATTGGAGCGGAAGTTGTTTTCCACTCACCAAAGGTCTTAAGATCTCATGGATGTTTCTGTGAGGACCTTGGGGCTGTCCTCAGACTCTGCCCAATATGTTGCCCAGGTGCTGGCACAGATCAGAGGGACTTGAGACCATTTTTAGGCCAGTTTTTCTGCTTCCCTAATTAATGCAGTCTCAGATCCTGTGAGATTGGATTGGAGCAGAGGTTGTGTTACATTCAACAGAGGTCTTATGATCCTATTGAGGGTCTTGTGGGGACCTTAGGGGTGTCTGCAGACTCCGAGCCCAATGTGCCCTTGTGCTGGCTTGTCAGTCTCTCTCTTATGGTACACTTTCTCTGCCTCCTTAAACAGATGTTGTAAAGATAATGTTTTCAGACTCTCTAGACCCAGTAACCTTTTCCTAATTTCAGAAGAGGACTGCCCTATAGAAGCCATGACACCTGTCACCTGCTGGCACACTGAAGTAGGGTCAAAGGTAGTGTAACACTTCTATACCTTTAAGAGGTACTCTAAAAACACTGCTGGGGGCTCCTTTTTCTCTTGTAGGATCTCTCTTACCTTGGTCAAATTGGTGGGGCACCTGCCAGCCCCTTTCAGTCCTATTATCAGAGCCCAGCAGAAAATTGTCAATTGCTCCATATGGTCAGTCCTATCAGGACATGTCAGAGGGAAGGCTGCATCTATTTCATTCAGAAGTTTTATTAGTAGTCAATTGGCCCCCAGTATGCTCTTTCTTTCCTCTCAGAATCCTCTCCTTCTCCTCTGTGGTGAAAGAACCTGTAAAAGCTGCTGACAGTCATCCCAAATAGGCTGAAGAGAGAATATGAGAGATTCCTTTAGATTAGCAAGGCTAGAGGGGTTTTCAACGAAGGGGATTGTGATTTGCCTTCCAGTTATAGAGATCAGAGGAGGAAAAAGGCCATTACTGAAGGGGCTGCAGTTGTCTGGGGTCCGCTGGATGAGGGTCATAAGTACACAAAGGCAGTGCGATGGTTGAGTCTGGTCCCTCTGGGCTTTGAGCTCGCTGGTCTTGGGCTTTAGCAACTGGTCCCTCCCCAAATATCTAGTGGCACCCTGTTGAGAGTTCTTGGGGGGACCAGTTGGGAATATGCGGGTGGGGTGCAGTGCCATTTTGGAGGTTCTTCTAACTCTGGATAGATCTTGGGAGAAACCGATGGCTGCAGTTTAACCGGTGCCAGATTTAACTTTTTATTTTCCCTCTCTGGATGGCAGAGGGCCAGGACTGGGGAGCCTGGACTATTCTTTTGAACCCAAGGCTTTAAACACGATAGGAGAGGGGGGATCCTGTGCTAATTTTTTCTAGATGAGAATGTAGGGCACTCAATCTGGCTGAGACCCTGGTCCCCTCTGTAAAACAACTTTAAGAGCTGAAAACAGAACCAAACCAAGGGTGCCCTCTAGTGGCCAACTAACATCAAAGCTGGCCATTCCGTAGAGCACAAAGTTCTCTAAAATCTATTTCAGACATCCACCGAGAAAATGTGAGTCTTAGTCTTAATTTCAGTACTGTGCACTAGGGTCAGTCCAAGGGGCATGCTAATAGTCGGTCCCATCATCAGAGTTACATACAGGGGAAAAACCAATATATACACACAAAAAGATTACAATAACCAAGAACAGGCCCCAATAAGATGGCCGAGAGAGCACACACTCACTTGGCACCCAGTAACAGAAACAGACAGCCGAGTGAGCACACTCTCACTTGGCACCCTGATAGGAGATCTCCAGGTATCCCTGGAACTTCCTCAGAACTGGGGAGTGACTTCTTTCTGAATTTTTATCTCCTTGTCCTTGGCAAAGGAAGGCAGGCATCTCTGGTTGTAAAGTATAAAAAAAAATGCTTTATTGCTGGCTATAGAGAACAAAGAGTTTCTTCCTAGCTGTATTTAAATAGATCAGGGAAAACAAGCTTGGGGAATGTCTAGGGGCTTTACCTTACTGGGAGATATACTTTAAGTTAGAATCTCCCAGTAGGATATTTTTTCTACAACACACAAAACTTTACACAGAAAATTATTTCAATTATTTATAATAAATATATAATATTTGGTTTGAACCAAATGTTAAATCCATATAAAATACATGGTAGTATTCCAAAAAACTTGTAATATTTACTTTAAACAATTTATACATTTACACCCCACAGCACTTCTTCATAACTGTACTACCCTTGCTGAGATCCTTCTTCTTCCCAAATGGTCCCTCTCTTATTTTTATAATGGTTCTCCTTTTCTTTGTGTGTATATATGGAAACATCTCATGAAGGTGGTTGTATTGTACTCGTTGCTATTTTTTTGTGATCACAAGGTCTAAAGGACCACAATCTGGTCTTCAACTACACATATAAGAGCATCTGACCCTGAATTGCTCTTTTTCCTGAATCGACTTCTCCAGTCAAGGGATCACAAACACCACTTTTGAAGTACTCTATTGAAATGGGAAAAAATTGAAAATATTGTACTGTATCTTCATCTGTTTCTACCTGAGGTGATATATTCTCATCTTTGTCAAATGCTGGGCTCTGTACTATATGGACAACAGAAAATGGAAACATAATATGCTATATTAGTAAAAGGGAATAAAGTTTTAATGATTTGAATTTCTCAGGAAATACTGCCAATATGAATTTTTTAAACAGCTTTGAGAAATGACGTAATTACATACATGATATTCGGTATAGGTATAGATGAGAAGTAAGTTTTCCAAAGTATAGGGCCATTGAATATCTTTACCAATATTATAGAAAAAAAAACCTCCCTAACTTAAATAAAGATATGCTCATGAATATACAAGAAGCCTACAGAACGCCAAATTATTTGAACCAGAAAAAAAAATCTTGCCAACATATAATAGTCAAAACACCAAATGCACAAAACAAAGAAAGAATATTAAAAGCAGTAAGGGAAAATGGTCAAGTAATATATAAAGCAAGATCTATCAGGATTACACATAACTTTTCCCTTAGACTAAGAAAGCCAGAAAATCTAGGGCAGATGTCATACAGAATGTAAGAGAGCAAAAATGCCAGCCAAGACTACTATATGAAGCAAAACTCTTTTAACATAGCTTGAGACAACAAGGTATTCTGTGACAAAACCATATTTACAAAATATCTTCCAATGCATCCAGCACTTCAAACGATAATAAAGAGACAATTCCAATATAACGAGGGAAATTACACTCAAGAAAAAGCAAGAAATTAAACTTGAAGGAAACCTAAAAGAAGATAGCTACATGAACAAAATTCCAACTCTAATAACAAAAATAACAGGAAGCAACAAGAATTTTTCCTTAGTATCTCTTAATATCAGTGGACTCAGTTCACCAGTAAAAAGGCATAGAATAACAAAATGGATGTGTAAGCAATATTCAGCACACCAGAAACAAACACCAAGGACAAAGTCAGACATTACCTCAGACTAAAAGGCTGGAAAAGAACTTTCCAAGCAAATGATCCGAAGAAATAAGGTGGAGCAGCCATTCTAATATCAAATAAAATTGACTTTCAACCCAAAGTTATAAAAAAAAGTCAAGGAAGGAAACTTCATATTCATTAAAGTTAATATTTACCAAAATGGACTCCCAAATCTAAACATTTATACTCCAAATGCAATGACATCCACATTGATAAAAGAAACTTTAGTAAACTCAAAACACACATTGTACCACACACAATAATATTGGAAGACTTCAACACCCCTCCTTCATTAATGGACAGATCCTGGAAACTAAAACTAAAAAGATACATGGTGAAACTCACAGAATTTATGAAACAAATACATTTAGTTCATATCTATAGAACATTTTATCCTAAAACAAACGAATGTCCCTTCTTCTCATCACCTCACAATGCCTTCTCCAAAATTGACCATACACTCAGTCACAAAACATGCCTCAACAGATATAAAATTATTGAAATAATGTCATGCTTCCTAACAGATCACCACAGACTAAGGCTGATCTTCAACAATAATATGAATCATTGAAAACCCACATACACGTGGAATGTGTATAAAAATCTAGTCAGTGACAAAACAGTCAAGGAAGTAATCTAGAACTAAATTAAAGACTTTTTAGAGTTTAATGAAAATGTAGCTACAACATACTGCAAGTTATGGGACACAATGAAAATAGCCCTAAGATGGACTCTCATAGCTCTCTCTGAATGCCTCTAAAAAAGAAACTGGAGAGAGGATATAGGAGTAGGTTGATATCACACTTTAACACTATAAAACAAAAGGAAGCAAATTCACCCAAAAGGAGTTGAAATCAGGAAGTAATCAAATTCAGTGCTAAAATCAACCAAGTGGAAACAAAGGAACAATACAAAAATAATCAAACAAACTGGGAGCTTGTTCTTTGAGACAATCAACAAGATAGACAAACCATTAGACAGAATGAATACAGAACACAAGAACAGTATCCAATTTAGTAAAACCAGAAATCAAAAGGGAGAAATAACAACAGGAATTTAGTAAATTTGAAATATCATCAGATCCTACTATACAAGGCTGTACTCAACAAAACTGAAAATTCTGGATAAAATTGACACTTATCTAGACAGATATCAGGTACCAAATTCAAATCAGGATCAGATAAACCCTGTAATTACTTCTACCACTGTGAAAAGCCGCCCTCATGGTCGCCATTACAATATGGTGCTGACAACACCATTGTCACCATTGCTCATGGTGAGTGCGCGCGGGTGTCAGAATATCTTTCCATTACCTGAGCCCTGCCTCTCCCATGGCGTCATCAGGCTGATAGTGGGCAGCCAATCCCATGGTGCACATCCCCAACCTTACTTCTAACCATACTTCGCAGCCAATATAAGGGAGGAGTTTTCTGCTTTCTAAGTCTCCTGTCCTGAAGCTGTTCATCTATATCTCGAGATGTATTACAGCTTTACTACAGAAAGATCCGAGTGTCCTAGATGCGTTCTTGCTGGCAAGATGGTAGCATGGGTCATCTGGTGCCAGAAACCCAGGATCAACATTGCTGGCATTGAGGGGAACCCCTGAAGAAGGGATGGATTCAGAACTGCATGGAAAAGGTAAGTTCGGAGAAGTATGTCTGATCATGAACCTCTTATCCCTTTTGATTTCGGTCTTAATCTAGATGCAACTTAGGAAGGGGCAGTAGAAGCTCTTGTTTTGGTTGCCCTGGCCCTCATTCTGTTTCTTATTCTGTCCATCGAGGCTGGTGCTGAAATTTGAGGTAAATCGCGGCTGGTGCGGAAAAATGAGGTGTTGTCAGTCCAATGTAGATAAGTGGCAGCACTGAGGTATCTTCTAAGCTTTCCATAGATAAGGGAGCAAAGTGCTGTGTTTACTTTCACTTTGCAAAAGGAATACTATAAGTCGGGTGTAGATCAGCCGCAGGCACTCACTCTATCATGGGCTCCTCACAGTCAGTGATCACCACATTACAGTCAGTGCTAAAGCAACGTGACCTGCAGGTTGCCTCCCGTATGCTGCAGAACTTTGTTAAGGAGGTGGATCACATTTCTCCCTGGTATGCCTATTCGGGGTCTCTAACTGTAGCCTTATAGAATAAGCTAGGAAGGGACCTTGACCATTAGCATGAAGAGGAAGACTTATGCCTGGGCACCAAAGCAATTTGGAAGCTGATAAAAAACTGTCTAGAGGATGAAACCTGCCGACCAGCCAATGTGGAGGGACAGGGAATACTAGAAGAGGATCAGGACAGTATGTCAGAAACCTAACAGAATGAGAGAAAGGGAGCTCGAAAAAAGAAAGACACGTCACGAAAAAGGGCCCTCCCCAGGATTCAGAAAGAAGGGATGGAGAAAAGAGGGCAGTAAAACTGATCCCTCTACTAAGAAAAAGCCTCACATGTAATTCAACGTTACCTTGAAGCTTGGAGTGCTTGGGGACAACCCAAATTTCTTAGAACAGATAATGGACTGGCCTACACCTCTCAAAAATTTCAACAGTTCTGTCTCCAGATGAATGTATCTTATTTAACTGGTTTGCCATACAGGGACAAGGCATTGTGGAACATGCCCACCACACTCTTATAACCTACCTTATCAAACTAAAAGGGTGAGTCGATGAGGGCCTGCCCTTAACACTGAGAGTGGCCATCTCCATGATACTCTTTACTCTTAATTTTTTGAATATTGATGAACAAGGCCACACTGCGGCTGATCATCACTGTTCAGAACCAAACAGATCTAGAGAAATGATCAAATGGAAAGATATCTTAACCGGAAAATGGAGAGGCCCGGATCCTATTTTAATAAGATCCAGGGTAGTTATTTGTGTCTTTCCACAGGAAGAAGACAATCCTCTTTGCGTTCGGGGATGCCTCATCTAAAGGATCTCCCCTTCAGAAGATGTGGACAAAAGAGGGAATACTGAAACAAAGAAGGCTACTGACCCTTCTACTGGAGATCCTGGTTCCTAGTATATAGGGGAAATTGTGTTGGGGTATTATGTCCACCTTTCCTCTGCCCATGCCTGTCATGCACAGTGCACAAGTGTTTCCACATTTCTTTACTACTGATAGGGAGCTTCAACTTGCCTTTTTACCATTAGATGGGCAAATTCAGGCTCTGATGGAAAACAGAACTTTTCCATCAAAAGTTGCATATGTAGCAGAGGATGGACTAGTAAGTCATCAATAGCAGGAGAGACACTTGTTCTTGTAAAGTTCCTATGACCAAGTTTTGGGAATGCCTGGGCCAGGAATTGGGAGTGGGTGTGTAGGAGAGCAGGGCGAGAGGGGAGAGGACTGGGATTTTTGCAGGGGAAAATAGTAAAGGGAATAACATTTGAAATGTAAAAAAAAAAAGAAAAAAGAAAATAAATAATAAAAAAAGAATGAAATAAATTATTCGTAGTATTCTTGAAATAAATTCAAGTTTTACAAACATATCATTGGAACAATGTTCAGGTATTTTCCGTTGGCAAAATAATAACAAGTTATTTTTTATCAACATATTGTGACTACAGTGCCAAGAATAGTTATATATTAGTTGCTAAAACTCTGGTATAGGAATATATAGATATAGGTAAAATTTCAAATGAATTATACAAAATCTCTTAGAAAAGACTTCTTCCAATTCAGCTGACTAGGTAAAAGTCTAGTGAACTGCAGGACACGCAATTAATACCCAAACCTGAATATGCAATAACCTTCAGAAAGAGACTCCTCCGAAATATTTATGTCATCTTCTTCATCATCAAAGTCCAAAAGTAATAAGTAATCTCCTTTGGAATCACCATCATTTTCTTAACAGCCATTCTTCTCTTAAAAACTGTAATGTCTTCTTAGTTAAAAAAAATGGAAAACAAGGAAAAAAAATCTTAGTAATCTGAATCCAAAGGTATCATTTAAGTAGTTAAAAATATCAAAAATGAAATAATTATATGCACTTCCTCTTTCCAGTTCCTCCATGTGTCCCATTTATTATGTCCCTCTCCCTCACAACATTGTTTTAAAATCTTCTTTAACTTACTTCTATAAAAAACTCCTTTAGAACCAGAGTTAACAATATGTCAGATCCCAGTTTAAATAAGGGGAAAAAGGCCAGCCTTGAATATGTGAGACTTCTTAACTACCCAAAGACGATGAGGAAAATGTATTTGCATTTAATTTCTGAGTCATCTGATTCTTGTTCCTATTTCCCACAGATTCTTTTTAAACAAAACATTAGCAATTTTGTTTATCAGTGTGTCTCTGTCTTTAAATAAACTCACACTGCTATCAAGATAGATAATGAATATGGTAACTGTATATTCATTTGAGAAGACCCAAAGCTCCCTCTACAATAAACACCCAACAGCACCAGCACCCACACAGAAAGACCTTCTATTGGAGAAAGCAGGGATTTGGGGAAGACTTGGTTTTCAAATATCTGGATATTGTAAGTCCAAGGCCAGCCCAAACCAAGACAGCCTGAGCTACAAACGAAGAACCCATCCTACAGAAGGAAAACGGAGAGAAAAGGCTGATCTCCGTGGTGCAAGTCTTTAATAGAAATACTTGGGGAATGAGAGGGGAGGATCTGTGGTCAGAATCCATCTTAGAAGACTTATGAATCTTCTGCATTGTCTGCTCTTATTCTTTTCATTTATTCTTCCTATGCCACTCCCCTTTCTGTAGTATCCATACAGTCTCTACCAAAGAAATACACACTAGAGAAGACAGTGAGGGTAGAGGAATGCTCAGTGTGTCTTTAATAGATTTTGGACTACAAACAGGACAAGTGCCAATTTCAACCCTAAGGTCTCTTTCAGCACATAGGACAATCGCCAAGACTCCTCACCAATGGCACCCTGATCCCCTGACCCCCAGTCCTGCAGCCGGCTCTCTGATCCTCTCCCTAGGCCCCAAGCTTGTGTCCTCCAAGGGTTTTCAATCCTCTAAGCCCCTGTCCTGTTCAATCCTGTGCAATGAATATGATCCTCCTCCTTCATTTTACCCTCAGAAGCCATAGGAAATGCCGATCGGGAGGCTTTTCCTCACAGAGTGGCCTCCTGAGACTGAGATTTCCCACCAGTCACACATCTGTTAATAGTCCAATTACCCTGATCAGAGCTGGTTATCAGTAGCAGGTCATTCAAAAGTGAACACCTTCACAACTGAACCCTTCCTTGCTTGGCTGCTCAATGAAAAAAAAAAAAAAACAAAAACAAAAAACAAAAACAACAACAAAAAAAACAAAGCAAAACAAAACAAACAAACAAACAAAAAAACTAAGCAAAAAACAAAACAAAAACGAAAACAAAAAACAAAACAAAACAAAAAAAATCAAAATCAAAACAGATAAAAACAAAACAAAAACAAAAAGAAAAACAAAAACAAAACAAAAAGAAAAAGAAAAACAAAACAAAACAAAAAGAAACAAACAATCAAACAAACAAACAAACAAAACGTTATCAGGAGAGACCCAGATGGAGTACTCTGAGGAGCCTTTGTGATGCCAGATGGAGAAAACAGGTCTCATCCAGGGATTTCACTGTTTGGCTGAATATACCCTGTGTATGCTGTCATGGAGTACCAGGCACCATTGATTGGAAGGGAGTTCTCAGGAGGTGGAAAAGAGCTACCATCTTTAAGACAAATGATTTCGAATTTCTAGGTTGAAAAGCATTTGCAGACTTGAAAAACATGTACAAATGTGTAACATATGAAAGCACTGGAAATGGCACTACTAATTTCAACTGTAAAATTTTTTGTTATTTATTTATGTGCATAAAAATTAAAATGTGTGCACTTTTTCTGTATGTACATTCCCACAACAGAAGAGTCCATGCTGTCCTAATAGATCAGAAGAGAACATCCAGATTCACTACAATCCCTGGTAAACTCCCACCTCCACCTTCCTAGTACTGAGCTTGTTTACAATAGTGTGCTAGGATGTGCAGGCCCTCTCTCCCTCAATTATGTGCTAGGCTGCCCAGCCCCTTTTTCTCCCTTATGTGCTAGAGTGCTCATGCCTATTCTCTCACTTATGCCTCTATAGCCTACAGAGGCTGAAAGAGAGCAGTGATTCTCTAAAACTTTGGCTGTGCATAAATTGTAAGCCACTATGTGGGAGCATTGTGCCCGGTCCTCTTCATAGAAAAGGTGCTTTTTGTTTGTTTGTTTGTTTGTTTGTTTGTTTTATTATTTTTTGAGAGAGGGTTACTCTGTGTAGACCTGGCTGTCCAGGAACTCACTCTGTATACCAAGCTGGTCTCGGACTCCCAAATTCTTGGCCTCTGCCACCCATGTGATGGGATTAAAGGCATAAACCACCACTGCCCAAACAGCAGTTGCTCTTATCAGCTAATTTTTCCATTTTTCAACTAATCTAGTGTGTACTTCATGTATCTTTACTGCATTTTTCCCATTTACTTTCAAGGTGGAGGGTGTTTCCACCGGAACAGGGATCCAAAGTGGGATCCGTGCCACCATGGCATGGGTGTTCTTTGTAACATCCCAACATTGAGAAATCCAACAAGAATCATTGGAACAGACTTCAAATGAATCACTTGAAAGAATATAAACAAGAACGGGGGGTAAACACAGACTGGGGGAGATGTATAATTAATCTGGTTTACCAAAGTTTTATTGAACCCAGTGATCTCTACACTGATATTAGTATGTCCATAAGAGTCCTGGGAGGCATCATATATTCCCCAATGCTGAGCAAATCTTGAGATGCCAGTAAAAGAAGCCTTTACAACTGTTCCTCCCTGGATAAAATTCAAAGGATTTAGTTCTGTACAACTGCCATTGACTCCACAAAGCAACCACTTGTGAAAGGGATGCATTCTAAAGTCCTGTATGACAAATCTCTTTTTCATAACAAATTCCTTCTCTGGGTCATCTGTCATGTTGGAAGAAAAGGAAAAAGTTTTACTCTGATCTGCCCAACAAATGATGGAGGATCGACAATCAGATCAAGACAGGATCAGCCTTTCATCTTCCAAGATACAATGAGGGGCTATTTTTGTTTGGTGGGGATGTTCTTTTTCTGAAAAGTTAGGTTGTAGAATTGTACCATTAACCCAAATTGCCTCTTGCCAAAAGGTCCGATTTATAAAGGTTATATCTACATTGGAAGTATCTTGGGTTGTGCTCACCCAACCTCCTCGGTGCTCATTAAACTTCCCTAAAGCTCGGGCTGGGAGGTTGATACAATTTCTGGTCCATTAATTTGAAAACATAAAGACCCCTGTTCTAGTAAGGAGTGATTTTCTCCTAATGGTGCTCGAGTGGGATCATAGGTTAAATATGGCAAATCCACTGTTTTATTAGTAGTAAAGAATTTTGGAAAAAGTATAGCATCATGACGAACTGACATTGGTTTAGGGAAAGTCAAGAGAATAGCCCATCTCTGTTATACTAGAAAACTGATACAAGTTCAGCATTGTCAGGATCAGGAACAGTCCTGGGGAGGTCAGCATCTTCTGCACCATCCTTGATGAATATCCTGCGGGTGAGTCGTTCCAGCAGCCAAAATGGGTTGTCTTCACTCTGTGGAAAAACACAAACAGCTCCCCAGGATCTGATTAAGATAGGATCTGGGCCTTTCCACAGACCAGTTAAAACATCCTTCTGTTTGACCATTTCTTTTGGTCTATCAGGGTCTGAGTTATGTCGCTCAGCTGCAGAACATCCCTGCTCGTCGTGATTCAAAAAATTAAGTGTAAAGAGTGACATAGATACCAATACTCTTGGCACTGAGGGCAGAGTCTCATCAACTCTCCCTTTTTGTTTTATAAGATAAGACTTGAGTGTGTGGTGGTCACATTCCACAATGCCTTGTCCTTGAGGTTTATAAGGAAGGCCAGTCAAGTGACTGACATCCATTTGATGACAAAATTGTTGAAATTTAGTAGAAGTATATGCTGCCCCGTTATCCGTTTTAAGAATTGTGGGCTTGCCCAAAGCACTCCACTCTTCTAGGCAGTGCTGTATAACATGAGAGGCTTTTTCCCCTGTTAAAGGTATGGCAAACATTACACCATTGCAGGTGTCAATGGAAATATGTAAATACTGATTTATAATGGCGATTGCACGTGGCACGCAAGCTCTTCTCAGCAATTGCTTGTGGCACGCACGTGATTGCTTGGGACATGGCACTACACAGCTGTCTATATAAAAATGAAAATGTAATTAAGTATAAAAGTGATACAGGAGAAATGGGGAACAATTCAAGGAGGAGAAGATAGGGATGGATTTGCTAAAACTCATTTATATGTATGCAGAATGTTTTTACCCAACAAATTTAAAACAAAGTAAGTAAGTAAGTATGTAAACAAATAAATAAAAAAATATATATTTGTATGCACATGCATATCCGATAGGCGTGTGTGTGTGTGTGTGTGTGTGTGTGTGTGTGTGTGTGTGTGTGTGTGTGTGTGTGTGTGTGTGCATATAAGGGTGTAGGTATGTAGCACCTGTGACTAGAGGAATGCAATCATGCACTATCTTTCTTTATGTTCTATGATGCAGTGTGTTGATTAGAATATCTTTTGACCATGGGATGTGGCACTATTATGATCTTTAAGTGGCACTATTATTATCTTTAAGTGCTCCTTAGCCATTTTAGACTCTTTTGACTTGACATCTCTATTTAGATATATACTCCATATTTGATTGGTTTATTTCGTTTCTTGAGTTCTTTATATATTTTGGATATTAGCCGTTTATTGGATGTGAGGTTAGTTAAGATTTTTTTCTCCAGTCTGTAGGTTGATGATTAGTCTCATTGCCTATATGCTTTGCTTACAGAAGCTTTCCAGTTTCATGAGGTCACATTTATGAATTGTTGATCTTAGAGCATGAATCACGGGAGAGGTTTTTAGGACATTTCCCTCTCTGTGTCAATGAGTTCATCTTCTATTAGATTCAGTGTATCTTATTTTATGTTGATAATCGTGTTCAACTTGAAACTGAGCTTTGTGCAAGGTGATCAATATGGATTTTTTTTTCAACATACAGACTGCAAATTAGAACCGCACAATTTATTGAAAATCCTTTCTTTATTCCATCGTATATATATATACATATATATTTTGCTTCTTTGTCAAATATCAAGTATCCATAAATGTGTGGTTTTCTTTCTGGTTATTCTGTTCTAGTGCACTGATCCATCTGTCAGTCTCTGTATCAATACCATGTAGTTTTTGTTTTGTTTTGTTTTGTTTTGTTTTGTTTTGTTTTGTTTTGTTTTGTTTTGTTTTAATCACTTTTGCTGTATAGTAGAGTTTGAGGGCCAGGATTGCTCTGAGGCAGGATAACAGTGGAGTCACAGAGTAGAACCCTGGCAATGGCTTTAAAATCTAAGTGTCCCAGGGCTTTCTAGCTCTCTCATTGTACTGAAATGCTGATGATAACTTCTAAAAAGTACTTTGTCTTTCTGAGGGTAGGCTGGCTTAGGTGATTAACACCTGTAGCCTAACAGAGGAGGATTAAGGAAAGCAGACTTTTTTCTAGCTCAGCAGGAATTACTGGGCTCTAATTTTGAGCTTACTAGCCAGATGTCACTGGAAGAGAAGGAATTTAGAGAAGTCATTATAGAAGTTATTACTAAGTTATAAAAAATTTCCTATGAAAGTTATATAAAGGCAAAAGCAGAAAGATCCTAAGTGCGGAAAGGGAAAAATTCTTCTAAGTGGGGAAAAGGAAAAAAAAATAAAAAAAAAGTCTAAGTGGAGAAAAGAAAAAACAAAAACTTCTCTCTTGATTTTCCTCGTCTCTTTGTCTTCAGCACTTATACATATTTCAGAATACATGACCACATGCTACAAAGTTCATCAACTGTCTCAGATCAACAAGTTCACTGAAGGTATCAAACAATAACTAAGATATTAGTGAAGTTTTGTATAGGTAAACCCAATCAATATTTTATCTTTTACCCTAGAACCTATAATAAATCTTTAGTTCCCTTCTGATGACCTTTGGTTAATTGTTATACAACCTCTTGGAATGTGCTCTGAGTAGGAGAAAGTCTGGTTACTATCTAAGAGCAATTATCCAGTGACACTTGGAAAACTGGCAGTTCTCATTGTAGTTTTGACTATCAGAAAATGACCTAATAGCCCTTTTAGTTTGGGGAGAATTTTATTGAGTATTTTTGCATTGATATACATAAGAGAAGTTGGTCTGAAGTTGCCTTAATCTGGAATCAATTCACCATTAAAAACAAATAGACTAACAGACTGACTATATAAACAATACACAATATTTTGCTGCATAAAAGAAACCCACCTCAGGGACAAAACCAGATACTACCTCATAGTAAAAGGCTGGAAAAAAAATTTCCAAGCAAATGGTCTGAAGAAATAAGCTGGAGTAGCCATTCTAATATAGAATAAAATCAATTTCCAACCCAAAGTTATCAAAAAAGACAAGAAGGGACAGTTAAGGCTCATGAAAGGTAAACTCTTCCAAGATGAACCCTCAATTCTGAATATCTATACTCCAAATGCACAGGCATCCACATTCATTAAAGAAACTTTAGTAAAACTCAAATCACTCATTGCACTGCACACCATAATAGTGGGAGACTTCAACAACCCGCTCCTATCAATAGAAAGATCCTGGAAATAGAAACTAAACAGAGACACATTGAAGATAACAGAATTTATGAAACAAATGGATTTGATAGATATCTACAGAACATTTTACCCTAAAACAAAAGGTTATAACTTCCTCTTAGCACCTCATGGTCCCTTCTCCACAATAGACCACAATCAGTCATAAAACAGGACTCAACAAAAATATTGAAAGTATCCCATACACCCTATCACATCACCATGGACGAAGGCTGATCTTCAATAACAACATAAATAAGAGAAAGCCAACATTCACGTGAAAGCTGAACAACCCTCTACTCAATGATAACTTGGTCAAGGAAGAAATAAAGAAGAAATTAAACACTTTTTAGAGTTTAATGAAAATGAAGGGACAATATACCCAAACTTATGGGACACAATGAATGTAGTCCCACAAAGAAAACCAAAAGCTCTGAGTGCGACCAAAAAGAAACCAGAGAGAGCACACACTAAGAGCTTGACAGCACACCTAAAAGCTCTAGAGCAAAAGGAGGCAAATTTACAAGGGTGAGTAGATAGCAGAAAATCATCAAACACAGGGCTTGAATCAAACAAGTGGGCACAAAAAGAACTATTCAAAGTATCAAACAATCCAGGAGCCTGTTCTTTGAAAATAGTATCAAGATAGATAAACCCTTAGAATGATGAACTGGAGTGCACAGGGATAGTATGCTAATTAACAAAATCATAAGTGAAAAGGGAGACATAAGACCAGAACCTGAGGAAATCCTAGGCATCATCACATCCTACTACAAAAGGCTATACTAAACAAAACTGGAAAACTTGGACAAAATGGACAATTTTCTAGACAGAAATCAAGTACCAAAGTTAAATACAGATCAGAATAAAGATCTAAACAGCCCCATATCCCCTAAAGAATTAGAAGCAGTCAATAATACTCTCCCAACCAAATAATGCCCAGGAACACCTACATGGGTTTAGTGTAGAGTTCTATCAGACCTTCAAAAAAGAACTAATTCCAACTCTTCTCAGACTATTTCACAAAATAGAAACAGAACGTACTCTATTCAATTCATTCTATAGAAGCCACAATTACTCTGATAACTAAACCATATAAAGTCCCAACAAAATAGAGGACTTCAGACCAATTTCCCTTCTGAATACCGATGCAAAAAATATTCAATAAAGTCCATGCAAACTGAATCCAAGAACATATCACAAAGATCATCAATAATGATCAAGTAGGCTTCATCCCAGGGATGCAGGGATGCTTTAATATAAGGAAACACATCAACATAATCCACTATATATAAGCAAACTCAAAAACAAAAACCACATGATCATCTCCTTAGATGCTGAGAAATCATTTAAGGAAATCCAACACCCATTCATGATAAAAGTCATGGAAAGACCAGGAATTCAAGGCCCATACTTAAACATAATAAAAGCAGTATATAGCAAAACAGTAGTCAACATCAAACTAAATGGAGAGAAACTAAAACCAATCCCACTAAAATCAGGGACTAGACAAGGCTGCCCACTTTCTTCCTATCTATTCAATATAGCACTTGAAATCCTAGCCAGAGCAATTGGACAACAGAAGTAGATCAAGGGACACCATGGTCCCTGGCCCGGGGGATTCTTCGGACACCCGAAGGACCCATACAGGATACTCCATGGGATCCTAAGCCCTCTGGTGAGTGGAACACAGCGCCTGGTCCAATCCAATCGTGCAGGACCCTAGACTGCACATTATTATTATGCATATCAGATAGGCATGTGTGTGTGTGTTTGTGTGTGTATGTGTGTGTTTGTGTGTGCATATAAGCATGTAGGTATGTAGCACTTGTGACCAGAGGAATGCAATCATGCAGTATCTTTCTTTATGTCTCTCTGCCATTTTCCTATGATGCAGTGTGTTTATTAGAATATCTTTTGCCCATGGGATGTGGCACTATTGCAAGGTGATGGCTTGTTTGAGGAAGTGTATCATTGTGTAGGCTTGCTTTTATGTAGTGCACAATGTCTGCCCAGTGACGAAAATCGATCCTCTTCCTTGGTACCTGTGGCCACAAGCTTCCTCCTGGTTACCTTCAGTCTAAGATATAGACCAATTAGTTCCTTCCTCAGTACCTCCTCTACCTGGATGCTGCCATGCTTCCTACCAATATAATAATGTACTGACTCTATAAGAGTTTCCTGAGTCATGATATCTCTTCACATCAATGAAACCCTATTGAACATGGGCAGTATGTTAGCCTGAATTTTAATGCTTACAAGATAATTGCAACCAGCATGGAAGCACAAAGTAAAGATGATGAATGAGTCTCTGTATTTTTTGAACTTCTGAATTTTTGAATGAATGTGGGGATTGGGAAAATTAGAAAGTTATGGGAAGGAGAAAGAGAGGATGCAAAGACCTTTTGGGCTCCTGCCACTTGCTTTTGCATTCAATATTTCTATTTTAAAACAACACCAACAACTAAAACAACCAATGACAAGGCATCCATACAACAGATTCACAGAGAAGACACCAAAGGGCATTACATTCTTGTAAATCATTTTCCAGCTAATGTCTGGTGTATTGAGCCTAAAGATTTTACTGTCAAACCCTGATGATTAATCACTAGATTGGATCCCCTAACACAATGATGAATGACACTGTGGTCAAAAGGACAGTTAACATGTATAAATACATCGTTTTTCACACTGTCAGTTTGAATTGTTACTATATATCCCAGGTTTTTTTTTTTTGCATTTTATCTCCATTACTGTGTTGTTTTCAGCCCTCACTTGCTACATATAAAATGGATTCTTTTACACTATATTTTATTTAGGGTGCACAATGGAACCTAAAGACTAATTCAGTCCATTTCAAGTAGAGCTCTCTGTTCTCTTTACAAAATTGCAATTAAATAGTTTTCAAAAATATTTTGCACTTGTGTGGCTTAGTTTAATTAAGATTGGGGGGGTTATATCTCCCACATTCTCAGTTGTCTCAAACTGGGAAAACTGTCTAGAAATGTTGTGGAATCTTTGTGACTGTGCCCTAGCAGAAGTAGATCACTGGGACAAGATGGAGAGAGCTGGGTGGTTCTGAACTAAATCTTGGCTTCTAAATCCAACCAAATGTGAGAAGGGCCCATTCAGGCTCTCAATGCCACAGATCAACTTGTTGTTTCCTCCAATGCTGTCCTTATCATGACAGTCTGTCCCCGGTAACTGTTTGCCATATACATCTCTTCTTTTTTTTTTTTCTTTTTCATTTTTATTATAAATTTAGCTCATTTACATTTCCAATGCTATACGAAAAGTCCCCCATAGCCACCCACCCCCAATGCCTTATACACCCACTCCCCCTTTTTGGCCCTGGCGTTTCCCTGTACTGGGGCATATAAAGTTTGCATGTCCAATGAGCCTCTCTTTCCAGTGATGGCCGACTAGGCCATCTTTTGATACATATGCAGATAGAGTCAAGAGCTCCGGGGAACTGTTGAGTTCATAATGTTGTTCCACCTATAGGGTTGCAGATCCCTTTAGCTCCTTGGGTACTTTCTCTAGCTCCTACATTGGGAGGCCTGTGATCCATCCATTAGCTGACTGTGGGCATCCTCTTCAGTGTTTGCTAGGCCCCGGCATAGTCTCACAAGTCACAGGTACATCTGGGTCCTTTCAATAAAATCTTGCTAGTGTACGCAATGGTGTCAAAGTTTGGATGCTGATTATGGGGTGGATCCCTGGATATCGCAGTCTCTACATGGTCCATCCTTTTATCTCAGCTCTAAACTTTGTTTCTGTAACTCCTTCCAAGGGAGTTTTGTTCCCACTTCTAAGGAGGGGCATAGTGTCCACACTTCAGTCCTCATTTTTCTTGAGCTTCATGTGTTTAGAAAATTGTATCTTATATCTTAGGTATCCTAGGTTTTGGGTTAATATCCACTTATCAGTGAGTACATATTGTGTGAGTTACTTTGTGAATGTGTTACCTCACTCAGGATGATGCATTCCAGGTCCATCCATTTGGCTAGGAATTTCATAAATTCATTCTTTTTAATAGCTGAGTAGTACTCAATTGTGTAGATGTACCATATTTTCTGTATCCATTTCTCTGTTGAGGGGCATCTGGGTTCTTTCCAGCCCTGGCTATTATAAATAAGGATGCTATGAACATAGTGGAGCATGTGTCCTTCTTACCAGTTGGGGTATCTTCTGGATATATGCCCAGGAGATGTATTGCTGGATCCTCCGGTATTACTATGTACAATTTTCTGATGAACTGCCAGACTGATTTCCAGAGTGGTTGTATAAGCCTGCCATCCCACCAACAATGGAGGAGTGTTCCTCTTTCTCCACATCCACGCCAGCATCTGCTGTCACCTGAATTTTTGATCTTAGCCATTCTGACTGGTGTGAGGTGGAATCTCAGGGTTGTTTTGATTTGCAATTCTCTGATGATTAAGGATGTTGGACATTTTTTTTTTCAGGTGCTTCTCTGTCATTCGGTATTCCTCAGGTGAGAATTCTTTGTTCAGTTCTGAGCCACATTTTTGTATGGGGGTTATTTGATTTTCTGAAGTTCACCTTGAGTTCTTTATATATGTTGCATATTAGTACCCTATCAGATTTAGGATAGGTAAAGATGCTTTCCCGATCTGTTGGTGGTCTTTTTGTTTTATTGATGGTGTCTTTTGCCTAGCAGAAACTTTGGAGTTTCATTAGGTCCCATTTGTCAATTCTCGATCTTACAGCACAAGCCATTTCTGTTCTGTTCAGGAATTTTTCCCCTGTGCCCATATCTTCAAGGCTTTTCCCCCCTTTCTCCTCTATAAATTTCAGTGCCTCTGGTTTTATGTGAAGTTCCTTGATCCACTTAGATTTGACCATATTACAAGGAGATAAGCATGGATCGATTCGCATTCTTCTACATGATTACAACTAGTTGTGCCAGCACCAATTGTTGAAAATGCTGTCTTTCTTCCACTGCAAGGTTTTAGCTCCCTTGTCGAATATCAAGTGACCATAGGTGTGTGGATTCATTTCTGGGTCTTCAATTCTGTTCCATTGGTCTACGTGTCTGTCTCTATACCAGTACCATGCAGTTTTTATCACAATTGCTCTGTAGTAAAGCTTAGGTTAGGCATGGTGATTCCACCAGATGTTCTGTTATCCTTGAGAAGAGTTTTTACAATCCTAGGATTTTTTGTTATTCCAGATGAATTTGCAAATTTCTCCTTCTAATCCGTTGAAGAATTGAGTTGGAATTTTGATGGGGATTGCATTGAATCTGTAGATTGCTTTTGGCAAGATAGCCATTTTTACAATGTTGATCCTGCCAATCCATGAGCATGGGAGATCTTTCCATCTTCTGAGATCTTCTTTTATTTCTTTCTTCAGAGACTTGAAGTTTTTATCATACAGATCATTCACTTTCTTAGTTAGAGTCACGCCGAGATATTTTATATTATTTGTGACTATAGAGAAGGGTGTTGTTTCCCTAACTTCTTTCTCAGCCTATTTATTCTTTGTGTAGAGAAAGGCCATTGACTGGATTGAGTTAATTTTATATCCAGCTACTTCACCGAAGCTGTTTATCAGGTTTAGGTGTTCTCTGGTGGAATTTTTAGTGTCACTTATATATACTATAATATCATCTGGAAAAAGTGATATTTTGACTTCCTCTTTTCCAATTTGTATCCCCTTGATCTCCTTTTGTTGTCGAATTTTTCTGCCTAATACTTCAAGTACTATGTTGAAAAGGTAGGGAGAAAGTGGGCAGCCTTTTCTAGTCCCTGATTTTAGTGGGATTGCTTCCAGCTTCTCTCCATTTACTTTGATGTTGGCTACTGGTTTGCTGTAGATTGCTTTTATCATGTTTAGGTATGGGCCTTGAATTCCTGATCTTTCCAAGACTTTTATCATGAATGGGTGTTGGATATTGCCAAATGCTTTTTCTGCATCTAATGAGATGATCATGTGGTTTTTGTCTTTGAGTTTGTTTATATAATGGATTACATTGATGGATTTTCATATATTAAACCATCCGTGCATCCCTGGAATAAAACCTACTTGGTCAGGATGGATGATTGCTTTAATGTGTTCTTGGATTCGGTTAGCGAGAATTTTATTGAGGATTTTTGCATCGATAATCATAAGAGAAATTGGTCTGAAGTTCTCTATCTTTGTTGGATCTTTCTGTGGTTTAGGTATCAGAGTAATAGTGGCTTCATAAAATGAGTTGGGTAGAGTAACTTCTACTTCTATTTTGTGAAATAGTTTGTGCAGAACTGGAATTAGATCTTCTTTGAAGGTCTGATAGAACTCTGCACTAAACCCATCTGGTCCTGGGCTTTTTTTGGCTGGGAGACTATTAATAACTGCTTCTATTTCTTTAGGGGATATGGGACTGTTTATATGGTCAACATGATCCTGATTCAACTTTGGTACCTGGTATCTGTCCAGAAATTTGTCCATTTCGTCCAGGTTTTCCAGTTTTTTTGAGTATAGCCTTTTGTAGAAGGATCTGATGGTGTTTTGGATTTCTTCAGGATCTGTTGTTATGTCTCCCTTTTCATTTCTGATTTTGTTAATTAGGATTTTGTTCCTGTGCCCTCTAGTGAGTCTAGAAAAGGTTTATATATCTTGTTGATTTTCTCAAAGAACCAACTCCTCGTTTGGTTAATTCTTTGAATAGTTCTTCTTGATTCCACTTGGTTGATTTCACCCCTGAGTTTGATTATTTCCTGCCATCTACTCCTCTTGGGTGAATTTGCTTCCTTTTTTTCTAGAGCTTTTTGATGTGTTGTCAACCTGCTCGTATGTGCTCTCTCCCGTTTCTTCTTGGAGGCACTCAGAGCTATGTGTTTCCCTCTTAGAAATGCTTTCATTTTGTCCCATAGGTTTGGGTACGTTGTGGCTTCATTTTCATTAAACTCTAAAAAGTCTTTAATTTATTTCTTTATTCCTTTCTTGACCAAGATATCATTGAGAAGAATGTTGTTCAGTTTCCACGTGAATGTTGGCTTTCTATAATTTATTTTGTTATTGAAGATCAGCCTTAGTCCTTGGTAGTCTGATAGGATGCATGGGACAATTTCAATATTTTTGTATGTGTTGAGGCTTGTTTTGTGACTAATTATGTGGTCAAATTTGGAGAAGATACCATGAGGTGCTGAGAAGAAGGTATATCCTTTTGTTTTAGGATAAAATGTTCTGTAGATATCTGTCAGGTCTACTTGTTCCATAACTTCTGTTAGTTTCACTGTGTCCCTGTTTAGTTTCTGTTTCCACGATCTGTCCATTGATGAAAGTGGTGTGTTGAAGTCTCCCACTATTATTGTGTGAGGTGCAATGTGTGCTTTGAGCTTTACTAAAGTGTCTTTAATGAATGTGGCTGCCCTTGAATTTGGAGCGTAGATATTCAGAATTGAGAGTTCCTCTTGGAGGATTTTTACCTTTGATGAGTATGAAGTCTCCCTCCTTGTCTTTTTTGATAACTTTGGGTTGGAAGTCGATTTTATCTGATATTAGAATGGCTACTCCAGCTTGTTTCTTCAGACTATTTGCTTGGAAAATTATTTTCCAAGCAAATTTGATTTTATAGGGTGTAGTTTATTTGAATAGTGGCTCTGAGTCAATAAGACAAAAAGACCACCAACAGATTGGGAAAGGATCTTTACCTATCCCAAATCGGACAGGGGACTAATATCCAATATATATAAAGAACTCAAGAAGGTAGACTCCATAAAATCAAATAACCCCATTAAAATATAGGCCTCAGAACTGAACAAAGATTTCTCCCCCGAGGAATACCGAATGGCAAAGAAGCACCTGAAAAAATGTTCAACATCTTTAATCATCAGGGAAATTCAAATCAAAAGTCTTATTTTCATATTTTCATTATTTACAGACCATTGTGTGTTATAAATAGAAATCTAGAGGAGGAAAGATGTTTAGAGTCACTGACACACACACTTAACTGAGGTTTCCTTTGCACAGGAAGAAGATATACCCATCCTCTATATCTGGAGAGTTTCTCTAGGACCCTAATGATATAAAAGTCTTCAAGTATCTAGGCTAAAACAACATTGCTTTTGCCTATATTTATGCAAAGTAACCTCTTTTATACAGTAATCATATTGATGTGTGTATGCATACCGAAATATACAGGTAAGTGCAGAGGATTGGGAAGGGTATACTGTTTTCTGTTACTTCAGTCCCTAATTTTCCCCTCGTGATAGGGTTTCTTGCTGAACTAGGAGTGAGGGTGACATTCAGTCATCCTTCTGTCTCTTCCACTCCCATTCCTAAGCACCAGTGTTGCAGGTGAAAGTTTGACCAAACACTTGGCTTTAACCCTGGGCCATCTCCCCAGATTCTTCTTTATTTTAAATAACCTATGGATTACTTTTGCTCTCAATGTAATGAAACTGCTGTATAAGAAGTTGTTATTTAGAAGATGGCAATATAAGTGGTCTGTATGTGTTCAGTACACACATGGTATATTAAGAACTACTTTCCTTAATACCTTGAGAATTGCATACAAATATTTTGATGTAATTTACTTTCCAATCCTTTTAGTAACTCCTCCCAGAACAAAATACGGCCCATTCCCACCTAACTCCTCCTGCCAACTTCATATCTTATCTTCTCTCTTTTGTTACAACCCATTCAAAATCATTTGTGTTTCCCATAAACTCTTGGACATCTGGCTTCCACTAGAGCATGGCCAATCTATCACCTTCAAAGGCAATACCTTTGATGAAAACTGACTGTTCATCCCTCATCAACTGTCTATACCTTATTAGATAGTGATGAGGGATAGTGAGCCCTCCCCATTCAGTGATGGAAGACAGAATGGCCTGATTTTGTGCAGAAAGAAACAGTTTTATAATTTTTTAAGGTCTTTTAGAGTTCTTGTGTTTTCTTATTTATAGAATTTTATGGTTTTAAAAATATTTATTAAGAATTAAAAAAATAGCTTTTTGGGTCATTTAGTGTTTGTTTAATAATTTTTTGGTTTTTTAGGGTTTTAGGTTTTGCTTTATTGTTTTAGTTTTTTTTTTATTAAGGTAAAGTGATTGTTACTTTCTATTAGTTTTATTCTTAGAGGTGGAAGCATGTGTTTGTGGATTTGTTGTAAGATTACTTTCTTGTTTCTTCTATGGTGTAGTTTCACTCCTTGTGTTGTTGTTTTTCACCTATTATTCTTTGTAGGGGTGGATTTAAGGAAAGATTATGTGTAAAATTGGCTTTGTCGTGGAATATATTGTTTGCTCCGTCTATGGTGATTGAGAGTTTTGTTAGGTATAGGAGCCTAGGCTAGCATTCATGTTCTCTAGAGGTGGAATAGATGCTGGTATTAATATCTTTTTATGAAAATACATCCATGAGTTGAGAGAGGAGGACTTCCACTGGCCTTTGTACCCTAGTGCCATGTTCTAGGTGCTGCTAGTGAATGGGGAACTAAGTGACACCCCAGTGACAACAGAAAACACCTCTTTCAGAATCATACCTAAGAATGTCAGGCAGAGTTTATTTTGGCTGACTCATGGTAACCAGATCTTATATAGAGAGGGTGGGACTCATGTATCACTTCAGAAAATGCTTTTAAGCTTAGTCTTATATATTTTACAGAGAAGGAAAAGAGAGAAATAACTTCATGAAGGATAACACCCAAGAAAGCAAATGATCAAGGCAGCTTTACAGCAACACACAAATCTGCCCAACACTAGTGTTTACTAGTGGTTTGTTGGTGTTAAATAGCCAAGGAGGCTACTGGACCATAGAGGGGCTGGAGAAAGTCAGATTGCTTTTTGTTATTGTTTTATTTTATTTTAACATTTCCCTTTTGAATTCAGCCAGTCTCATTTTAGATTTTTCCTGCTGCTAAGACCACTAGTGTTCTCTGGTACATTCAACCTTACTGATCTCCAAGCGACTAGACTTGTCAGGGTCAGAGTGGAAACTGGATATTTTACAACCAATTATCTGGGCCACTTGCCTACCGCTGGTCACCTCAGTTTCTCTACCTAAATTCCTTACTGATAATTTCCTCAGCATGCAGCCTGCCATGATTCACAGACAGGTACAACAACTGCTTCTGCCTCAGTATTAAATTCAAGTCCTTTCTCTTCTTCAGGAATGTTAATATTTGACGATATACAAATGCATTTATCTGAGAAAGAATGGGCTATGCTAACCCATCGAAGAAGACACTCTACAGTGTTGTAATGCTGGTCATCTACAAGCTAACCACCTGTCTAGGTTAACTGATTAACTATAACTCATTTCCTTTGTGTATACATTGTGTAACCTGGACTGTAATGGTGAAAAATACACCCTGGGAGATATTACCTTTTGGGTTATAATTGATTTAGATTGCTTCTTCACTGTTGAAGCAGGAACTGCTACAGAAAAAAAATTTCTATGTTATTTTTTTTGGGTTATTTGTTTTCTTTGTTTTTTAAAGATACAATTTCTCTGCATAACCCTGGCTGTCTTCAAGATCAATCTGTACAGCAGGTTTACCACAAACTCACCTGCCTTTGTCTCCCAAGTTCTGGGTTTAAAACATGCACCACCATCATCCAGCTCAGTGTGAAAGTTCTTAATTTTAGTGAGGATCAATTATTTCTCTTAGAATGAATATTTCTTCCATGAAATCTAGAACTCTTAACTCTATTAATCATACATATACTCCAATTTTCCTAAATCTTTTATTTTGTTCTTACATTAAGTCCATGCCCTTGTGAATTATTTTACATACAGTATGAAGTTGAGATTGAGTGTGAGGCTTACTCTTTTACCTATTATGTGTCACTGCTCTCGGGTGAAACAAAACATACAGCACAAATTACATATATGCATAATGTTATAAAACTATGGTGTATATATTATATATAATTTATTTTATATGTAATATATTTTATCATTTATAATATTTTGTTATATAATATACTTTAAATGTAGTTTAAATAGACTTTAAAGTGAATTACAGGGTGTGATCCAACAATAGCTGTCTACCAACTGATATTCTAAGAACATAATAGTTATTCAGTCAATGAGGTGGATTGTCTCAGGTAGTCTCCAGTGTATTATGGAATACTGAAAATAGCCTGTATTGACAGTGAAGGAATGGGCTTCCCAATGAGGGCAAACAGGCAAAGAAAACAAACTTTCTTCTTCCACGTCTTTCATATAGGTTGCAGAACATTTATATAAGTGTGTGCCAGGTTTAAGGTGACTTTTCCCACTTGAAAGATTCAGATTCAAAATGGAGCTTGCCATTTCAAAGTATTAAGAAAAAAATCCTTTAACGTCTTGCTCAGTCAGTTGGATTTTAATTAATTCTTGATGCAGTAAAGTTCAAAACCAAGAACACTCATCACATTGTCCAATTGGCTCCCCATAATTTATTGACATTTATAGCCTTCCTTCATTGAATTGCTTGTGTATTTTGTTGAAAGTTACTTTGCAATTTGTATACATATGTACAGACTGAGCTGTTTGACTTTTTGTTGTTATTATTTAACTCTTAAACAATTATAGATAAGCCCTCATATCTATTACACAATATTTTTTCTACTTTATTCATTCTTGTTATTCTTTGCATTGTGAAGAAAGAGATGGCTCAATTCTTGAACAGTACATGTTAAACTTCCCGTTCTGTTTATAGCACCAAATATAGTTTAACAAAAAAACTGTCTAATGCCAGGCAGTGAGGGAACAGGTCTTCAATCTCAGCATTTGGGGGTTGGGGGCATAGGCAGGCGATTTTCTGAGTTTGAGGCCACCATGATCTACAGAGTGAGTTTTGGGAAAGCCAGGGGTAAACAAACAAACTTTGTCTAGAAAACAAAACAAAACAAAACAAAAAAAAAGATCAAAAAAAAACAAGAATAAAAACTTACTTGTATCTCTAGGTCTTCCGGTCTCTTTAGACCCTGAATACATATCACACACACACACACACACACACACACACACACACACACACACACACACACACATGCACCCTCACACGCAGAAAAACACCGTTCAGATTTTAAAATACATTATCTGACTCACTAAGAAATAAAACTACATCAGTGTTCCTGGTGCCAGAAACCTTTAATCATAATACAAATTTAGTTGAACATCAATGATTTTATACAGGAGAGAATCCTGTTTAACTGTATTGAATGTGGGAGGCCATTCCTTCAGAAATGTCACCTCATTAAGCACCAGCTGACCCACATTGCTGACCATCCCTATACATGTAACCTGTGTGAGAAAATGTTTAACAGACAATCAAGGCTTCTAAGACACCAGAACGTGTCAGAAAACAAGAATAAAAACTTACTTGTATCTCTAGTTCTTCTGGTCTCTTTGGACCCTGAATACATATCACACACACACACACACACACACACACACACACACACACACACACACACACACACACATGCACCCTCACTTAGTCAAAAAACTCAGACAGAATTGCCAAGCTAAGGAAAATTAGCATATTGCAGGGACAGAATGTAAAGAATGTTTAAAATCTAGAAAATTTGGCAGAGTTATGTTTCATATAAAAAAAAGATAAAATAGAATAATAAGTTGCTTCCCACTGTCTTTCATTATCTGTGTTATCCACACATTTTTTTTTGTATTAGGAATAAAAGAAATGAGTATTTGTTTGACATTTGTATCCAACCTATGTTTTTGTTTGACATCTGTGTCCATAGCAATGTTTTCTTAGACACTATCCTCTGGTTTCAGGTACCATGGACTATGATTTAATTCTTCACTTTTCTCAGAAGAGATGTAAAATGCTATTAGGGCCCTTGAAGTCAGAAAGAATTAATATTCATGGCATAGATTCAGTGGCTATAATGTTGACTGTCATACAATACCAAAACAAAGATTCAGGTAAATTTATGAACAAGAACACAAGACTGTGTCTTCCTTCAGTGTTACCATGGTAGTTGTCACTTCAGTCTCTCCCTTGACATTGTCTATTTTCATGGAAGCTTGGGGAACACAAGAAGACCTGAAAGCCAACACAAACCTAAGAAACTTGTAAGCATTTGAAGTCCACTTACAGATCTCACTGTCCATACTAGTTATCCATCTCTGTGGAAGTAAAAGAGAGCAGTAAAGTGACTTTGATTATTTTGGCTTTTATTACACACACTGGAATTTTTAAATGATTGCATACCACTCCTGTGCCTAAAGGGATGTACAATTTGTGATTTCTTAATTTTAAATGAGTATAGCAGTTTTCTCTATAGAAAAGTTTGAGCATTAATTTATTGATAAGGTCAGTGCATGGGAGCTTATGTACCCTCTCCAACATGGTATGCATCTGATACTCGAGGGTCTCATCCACTAGTAGTCTGGCAGAGAAAGACATATGGCTTATACATTTGGTCCCAATTAGAAGCAGGGTAGATTGAATCCCAGGTTTATGTTGAAATAACAACTGCTTGGTCAGGAGGATACTTCTTAAGATGGCCATGTAGTCAGAGAAGTGAATCCTGGCTTGTGAGTTCATGAAAGACAAATTATATTTTGCTAGCTACTTTAAGCAACATAGTAGGTTCACACACCAAGACACACAGACACAGACACAAACACCAATACAAATTCACTGTAGGATCTCAGATAATAAAATTCTCCTTAATAATAATTGTTGAGATGAGTTTTCTCTAACACCAGAAAATAAACTGTCCTGGAGCTGATTTTTTTAAATTAGTTAATCAATCAACATCCCAAACCTAGTATTCCTTCTCTTCTCTGCTCCCTGACTTCTCCTCCACTTCTGCTACCCCAATCCACTCTTCTTCAATTTTTCTTCAGAAAAGAGATCTTCCATGATAACTTCTAGTTTTGGCTATTGTAGTTGCACATCAACTCATATTGATGATAGACAAGGCCTGGCAGAATTTCATTCCATTGGCTATGGAAATAGAGCTAAGTGGAAGACAGGCTATGTGAACAAATCTTAACAAAAATTTACCCTCATTAACCATAAACTCTTTTTTATTTCTCTTTTAATTAATTAGGTATTTTCCTCGTTTACATTTCCAATGCTATCCCAAAAGTTGCCCATACCCATCCCCCCACTCCCCTAACCACCCACTCCCCCTTTTTGGCCCTGGCGTCCCCCTGTACTGGAGCATATAAAGTTTGCAAGTCCAAAGGGCCTCTCTTTCCTGTGATGGCTCACTAGGCCATCTTTTGATACATATGCAGCTAGAGACAAGAGCTCTGGGGTACTGATTAGTTCATATTGTTGTTCCACCTATAGGGTTGCAGTTCCCTTTATCCCCTTGGGTACTTTCTCTAGCTCCTGCATTGGGGGCCGTTTGACCCATTCCAATAGGTAGCTGTGAGCATCCACTTCTGTGTTTGCTAGGCCTCGGCATAGTCTCACAAGAGACAGCTATATCTGGATCCTTTCAGCAAAATCTTGCTAGTGTATGCAATGGTGTCAGCGTTTGGAAGCTGATTATGGGATGTATCCCTGGATATGGCAATCACTAGATGCTCCATCTTTTCGTTACAGCTCCAAATTTTGTCTCTGTAACTCCTTCCATGGGTGTTTTAACTATATTACAAGTACAGCTTTACATTTTTCTCTTTAATATTTTTACATTTTCTACATCTTCCAAGCCTGGTGGACAAAGTGCTCTTTTAGTCAAATTGTACTAATTCATACCAATATTGTCCAGGGAAGTTTCTTGGTAAGCCCTTTAGAGCATCAGTTTCTTGCTTTCAGCTGTTCCTTCATCATGAGGAATAAAGTATAAACACAGTACATACGCACAGTTTCTGTCATCGATGAGGACTTGGTCTGTGAAAGATACTATGCAGATTCTTAGCCTCTGAACTTGGCAATGGTTTACAGATGCTGATGTGAGCAAAATGAGGAACTAAAGGACAACTTTGTTAGGTCTCAGGTCTTCTTGTGCACACTGTTAACAGATAATAATATGGGGAATGAGATCTAGTTTTTTAGTGCAGAGTCATTTGTCCCTGGTCAATATTAAAAGTTTTAAACATTTCTTGAATATCATCTACTGAAATTTAATAAATTTTAAATTTAAATTATGTAATTATAACAAAAAGAAAAACAACAGCAATTAATAAATAATAATAATAATAATAATAATAATAATAATAATAATAATAATAATAACAATAATACAGTGAGACTGATGAGCCTGCAGTGACAGGACTTGAGCGTCTATGATAGAATTTGAGTCAGGCATTGTGTACTCACACATTAATTATGAGGATCTTGCTTAATTTTGTGTACATAGAACTGGATTATCACATGGATCTTTTCCCCCTCTTAAATTCTGAGCATGTGAAGAAAAGTGATGTTTCTCTTTCTTATACAATTAAACAGATTCCATAAAAGCTTATCTTCTCCCACTTCTAAATTAGCATTTTCGTTTAATTTATTGCCATGTTGTATGCTTTAACTGTTTGGTAGTTGTCTGTTAATTTTTGATTTATCTTACATATAAAGCAAGTTTGATAAAAATATGGTACGGAATTTTATGCATTTTATAATTGTAAAAATATTATTTCCACTCAACTCAAAGTGCTCGGTTGGTATAAATTGGCCTCTCAGTTAGTAATACACAACACAAATTCAATTCCACTTAACCCTTCTGAAAATGAACTTGCATGGTATTGTCTGATTTGAAGCTAATAAATCTATTTAACTAAACCAGAGACATTTGTGTTAGGAAGGAAACTACTACTGTCTGTTGTTTAGAAAATGGAAAAGTTACTTCTACAGTAAAAGAAAGAAAGGAGGGCCTGCCTTCAGCAATTGTGGGAAGTCTGTGTTGCATGTGCATTTTTCAGTTCAGCAGCATCTAGGGCACTCAGAATACACAGAGATTTCTTCATATGTGGCGAGAAAAACCAAATCTACAGGAATCCCAGGCAAGTGCTTCAAGCGAAGTCTTAGTCGAGCGAAAGTAGATGTAAAACCTCCCTTCTGCATGGGAGGTTTGTAGGAAACAAACAAGCTCCAAATCCTATAAATGTAGTCTCTCTGAAACTTCCAGTAGAAGGTCTATTTGTTTTTATATGATTTTATACATTTTAATGTACTTACATTATGGGTACATGTGTTTGATTAAGTACATATGTGTGTAACTGTGCACAAACCACTGCACATGTGTAGAGATTGCAGGACATTGTGGAAGAGACAATCCTCTTCTTCTACCATGTATATTATTTCAGAGATGAAGTTCAGGTACGCGGTCTTGAGTGGCTAGTAACCTTACTTGAGTGGCTAGTGGGCCACCTCATACATTCCTTGAGCTTTAATTCTTTACATCCTCTGAAGATTGCCTGTTCATTCATCATGTCAAAACCCACAGAGACTATGAAGGTGGTCATGCTGCAAACCAGCATGAGTATAGAAAATGAAGCAACCAAGTTTAAATGAGCCATTGATATTTCTTATCATCCTATCACTCCCATAGGTCGAAGTGGTTAAAACTCTCACCCAAGGCCTTCTACTATCAGTTGCATTGAACTAAAAGTATCTGTAGAAGTATCTGTATGCACAGCGCCTGCAAGGTCTGAGATAGAAAGAGCCCAAGCAATGAGAGGGAAGGGCGTGCATGCCACTATCTTTATCTCAGAAGTTATTTCTAGTTTGTAGCTTGGAAAGGAAAACATTCAAATTTCCACTAGGGTATCACTGGGTATGCAAACCATGCTTAAATCTAAGTCTCTAGTTCAGCATTGCCTGGCAAATGAAAGTCAAACTGGATAATAATCTTGGAGGTCCTTTATATAATAAGGTATTGGCAGGGTTCTTTAAAGAATACCTTAAGGGTCCTTTGTTTATATATTATGGTTTGCAGTTTTTTTTGTTTTTATGGGATTTCTGAGTGTTTGTGAACATATATGTCTCTGTGTCTACATGTATATTTCTTTTGCTTTTTCTTTGCCTCTTTTTCATTATGTTTGCTTTGTTCTGTTCTGGTTCATTTGTTTATTTTGTATCTTAATCTTCATTATTATTGTTATTAGTATCATTAATAGTATCATTATTATTTAGATGCCTGTTTGTATTTTAATAAAGGGAGAAAGAAAAAGTGTGAATTTGGGTGGGTCGAGAAGTGGAGAGGTTGTAGAAGGATTTGGGGGGACAGTAATCTGAATCTATTGAATGAAAAACTGTATTTTCAATGAAAAGTGTCTTCCCAGAAATTTTGATCTTACTATTAGTACAAAGGAATCAAAAACTTATTTTTTAAAGAATCATATTGTATACAGAGGAAAAAAATGAGAGCTTTTCCAACTGAGAAATATTTCATTTTGCAAGTATGGTAAGGACCCTTAAGTTAATAATCAAGAACACAGAGCACAACACAAAGCAGAAAAAAGTACAAAGCACACACAAATATACAGGCAGGAATCAAATTAGTCAATTTATTGACCTTTTTAATGGAGCACAAATCCTCATCCATTCTCCATTCGGACAAAACAGATTTGCTGTTGTCTCCAATGACTTTGAGTAGGAATTCATCCAGTAACCTTTCTCATCTATTTCATTAGAGCTGACTCATCCCTGCCAAGATTCCAGGACAGGAAAAATAGACTCCATCATCCTCTTGGGTATGTGTGTTTCCAAGTTCCTTCATATATATTCTTCCTTATGCTTGGTGAACCCCTACATTAAATTATTTTTTCCTACTTCATAACTATAATTTCCTACTGTTATAAATCCTAACATACATACCTGACATAAAGATAGTCTTAGACAACTCCAGATGATCACATGATTAGACAACTAAAATAGATCACATCTATCCTAGTACAGTTCTGGAAGGCAGAAAGTGTAAAAATCAAGGAGCTGGCTAGTCTTACTAGTATTTCCTGGCACTGTGAATGGCAACCTATAAGTTCTAAGTCCTTGTGACACTTTCATGGGAGTTGTCTAGGACTATCTTTATGTCAGGTATTTATGTTAGGATTTATAACAGTAGGAAATTATAGTTATGAAGTAGGAAAAAAATAATTCTATGTAAGGGCTCACCAAGCATGAGGAAGAATATATATGAAGGAACTGTAGCATTAGAAAGGTTGAGAACCACTCTCTGGATGCTTGAAAACAGAAAGCATAATGGAGTCATAGGCTGGTCTTGGCATCAGTCTGATATCTGCTTCAGACTAATATCTTGCTTCCTTTTGTTTCTTGTCACCATGAGGGGAATAACCTAGATAGTATAGTCAAAGGACAAATCTGAGGACATGTTCAGAATCCATTTTGTGAAAACATGTGCTGTTGTATCATTTGGAAAGGGCTGTCTTTGGAACCAGTGCATGCACATGAGTGCTTTGGTGCTTTGCTCTTTCTTTCTTTCTTTCTTTCTTTCTTTCTTTCTTTCTTTCTTTCTTTCTTTCTTTCTTTCTTTCTTTCTTTCTTTCTTCCTTACTATCTTTCTTTCTTATTTTATTTTATTTTTTTTTGAGGCAGGTTTTCTCTGTGTAGGCCTGGCTGTTGTAGAACTCATTCTGAAAACCTGGCTGGCCTTGAACTCATAAATTTGCCTGCCTCTTCCTACCAAGTCCAGGGAATAAAGGCTTGCAACACCACACCCAGCTTCTTTGATTTTTTTTATTCTGCTATTAACTTATTGTTCCCAATGTTGTTTATTTTATTATTTTATTTTATTAGATATTTTCTATATTGACATTTTAAATGTTATCCCATTTCAAGTTTTCCCCTCTAAAAACCCAATAACATGTCCCTCCTCCTCCTACTGACCAACCTAAGCACTCCTGCTTCCCTGTCCTGCCATTCCCTTACACTGAGGTATAGAGTCTCTCAGGACCAGGATCCCCTCCTCTCACTGTGTCCATCTAGTCCATCATTTGCTACATATTCGGTGGCAGCGATGGGCCCCTCACTTTGCATTATTTGGTTGGTCTTTTTATTTTAATTACATATATTTTAACTTACATTTCAAATGTTGTATTCTTTCCCAGTTTCCCACTCATCCAGAAACCCCCTATCACATCCTCTGTCCCCCTGCTTCAATGAGGGTGTTCCTTCACCTGTGCACCCTCTCCCACCTCACAGTGTGGTGGCTAACAAGTTTATATCTCTGTATCCTTATCATTCAACACCATATTGGGGATCCTGCAGCTTATAGGGAAAAGATGTCCAGATTCTAAGAACTGCAGGGTACCATCCAATACATCAATCTCAAGCCACATGTGGGTACATCTTCCTAAAAAACGTGTTGTCCTGTTAATAGCTTTCAGTTGGATCTTTAAGTACCTCAGCCAAGATTGAGGTGACTGCTCCCTGCATAATCACTGCCCACTTCATTTTGGGGAGCATCTGTGCCAGGAAGTCAGGGTAGATATCCACATAGTTGATGCGGATTTCAGTGGCCTGCAGGCACAGATGGAAGTCATGCATGTCCAAGCCTTACACATTTGAGCTTAGGAGATAGTATGTGAGCAGTTTTATGTTGTCATTTTGGATTTCTGCATAGGACATATTGTCTTTCATTAATTTTGGGATTTATTTACATTTTAAATGATAGCTCCTTTCCCATTTTCCATTCAACAAATCCCCAACCCATCCACCATCTCCTCCCTTCCCTTTGAAAAAAGGCTTAGTTTGTATTATATTTCTATATTGCACTCCATCACTGAGTGAAATCAAGACAGGACACATGTAGGAGTATAGGCAGGGTACATGGAGAAAGGCTGCTTATTGGATTGCTTTCTCAGCACAGTTTTCTCAGCTTTTTTTCTTACAAAATTTGAAAGCTTTTTTTTTAACTTTTATTTTAATAACATACCCACAAACACACACACACACACAAAAGACATAAGATCACTAAAGAACAAGCGAAATGATTGTAAAGCAATGTCCTAAATGTATTTCATTATCTCTAGTGCCACATTTATAAGTCAATTCTAGAGGCCTTATGTCTAATCATATTTGGCAAATGGATATAACCCATTATGCAGAATTTGGAAAACTAAAATATGAACATGTTTGTATCGATACTTGTTCAGGATTTCTTTTTGCTTTCTTCTGCTTCTCTCCATAAAGGAAAGGTTTCTAAAAACGTGATTGATCATTGCCCACAAGCATTTAATGCAATAGGATTGCCTAAACATATCAAAACAGATAATGGGCTATCCTATTCTAGTAAAAATTTTATTTCATTCTGTAAGGAATTTGGAATCAAACATAAAACTTGAATTCCTTATAAGCCCATGGAAACGGAATAGTTCAATGTGCTCATCAGACCTTAAAGAATTGGCCTTTTATGACAAAACAGTGGCAGTTATATCCCCCAAGGTCACCAAAGGCGCATCTTGCCTTTACTTTATTTGATCTAAATTTTTTGCAAACTGATATTAAAGGTCAGTCTGCAGCAGATCACCACTGGCATCCAGTTACTTCTAATTCTTATGCATTGATAAAATGAAAGGACACACTAACTAAGGAATGTAAGGGTCCAGATCCGATTCGAATCTGGGGAAGGAGCTCGGTTTGCGTTTTTTCATGTGAAGATGGAGCACAGAGGCTGCCCAAGAGATTAATTTGTTAGCTGAACACAGATCCTGAATCTTCTTATAAGTATCACTCTGAGAACTAAAATTCCTCTTTTGCATAGAATTTAGTTGGGGACTCAGCCTCCCAGAAAAGCTGTTTTCTTGCTACTCTCAGAGCTTTGCAATTTGCAACTGAATAAAGTATCTGGACTTCCCCAAAAGAAGCTTTGCATTGCTACTTTCTCATTGTCTGGGTCTCTTTTTCTTAAGCAGGTCAATCAACATCCTCCAATCAGACTGCAGGGGGAGTGCATCCCTGCAAACAAAGGCTTAAGGTGGCAACTGCTATTTTCATTCTAAAGACATTCTACCGTGCATTTTGGCTTTAGGTCTGATTTGAAAAATAGGTTTATTAGAAGGGCTAGGAAGGCAGATATTTCAAATATTAGAAGAGATTGGTTTTTATTCTGATAGATGGTCTTAGTCCCTTTGCTGGTCTCTGGTTCTCCATCCTTGCTGTTATTGCAAGCTCCCCTAATTTCCTCAGGCTGTGGGAATAACAGAGATGAGGAGGATGACCTCCAGCTCCTAATATAGCCTAAAAGCCACAAATTGTGATGTTACCAGTGGTATAATTCTTGTTGAGGCCTTGCTAAATCTGCTGTTGGCAATACTCCTTTAGGAGATGCACAGTACTGAGAACTGTGCATACTGATTCGTGATGATATGAATACAGTATGGGTACAGCTTCGGTGCAGATATTTACTGTATAATATCATGGGTATTCAGTGTTCTTTGTCTAATATCCACGTAGCAGTGAGTGCATACCATGTGTGTTCTTGTCTTAGGGAGAGATGTTCCAAATGTATCTGTTAAATCCATTTGGTCCATGACTTCTATAAGTTTCACAGTGTCTCTGAGTTGAATGGTAGGGATATAAAGTAGGGAAAGAATTTGTTCAACCCATATTACATGAAAAAAAATTAAATTAATATATACTTTTTTTAATCCAAAAAGCATGCCTATAGACCCATCTAATGTAGGGAGATCCTATTTGATGTTTCCTCTTCGTAGGTGACTCTAGATTTTCACAAGTTGGCATAAGATTACTAGCACACTCAGATTAACATAAATGCATTTTCAGTCATGTCTAAAACCATCATAGCAATCGACCGAGATATTCTCTGTACATTCCATGGGCTAAATGTCAGAAACATGTGTGTTTTACAGTGTGTCTCAGCTTTAAAGTGTAAATCCTAAAAGGAGGGCCATGGTCAACCTTCCTACTTCCTGCTTCTAGGCCACTATTTGCTGCTCTGTGGCACTACAAAGGCTTCTTCGTTAATCAGGTACCACTGTGCCATAGATATCTTGAAGTGACAGAGTGTACAAGCATCCATGGGACCTAGATGCTGATGAGAACACTCTTACACCATCTCCTGCCTTCACAACATACTTATTAAGATGGTGAAATATTGGGAAAGTCATGGTAGAACAAATTCTTTAAAGCCCAGTGCTGTTCTCAACAGTCATCTCCTGATTTTCTATATGGACCTCATATGTTACACTTTGAAGTCAACCCACAATCTCATGTTTCTTGTGCAAGTCATTAGAGTGTCAATTAAATCTAGACTTTGGGAATATATCAATAAGCCTGCATTATCTTCATATTCCCTGCCCTTAATTATGGTAACCTTGCCAAGAATAGATGTCTCACCATTCTCACTGACAGTTTACCTGGTAAATAGATAGTTGAGAAAAAGACATTCTTCTAAGGCCCAAATAGCCTAGTTAATCAGTATATGAGAAGCAGGGCTGACATCACTCAGCACAAAAGCTAAAGAGAGTCTCTTGTTTTGTGGAGAACTGAGAGAACAGCAGGGACAGGGGCCTTAATGATAGTCAGTCCAGACCTAGAGGCTGGGTCTAACAGCATCCAAAGGAATACAGGCCAATTTCCTCCAGCTTCCTGGAGGAGCACTGTTTCTCTTCAAAATGTGACAGGGATGGCACCCACAAGGGGGAAGAATGCAGTGTGTTCTAGACTTATTTTGAGCCATCAGGGTAATGATCCTCCCACATTTACCTTGCTATTACAAATGATCAACCTCAATAGGGGTCATGTAAGCTCTGCTGACACCAGAATCTCTAATTGCAAAACCCTTACAGGAAAGACCAGTTTTCCTCCACTCTAAGGATAAAAAGCAAGGATTGGGCTCATATTGCTAAGCATTTTCTGACTAGCTTTGAGAGAACAGCGTGGTCCAAGGCCCAGATTTCAGATTTGGTGATTACTGACAGTTTAAAAAGTAAGTACCTGTAACGTTTGCTCTGTGGTACTGAAAAATATTGTCCCCAAATGTATGAACACAAAACGGTGAGCATGTAGCCTAAGGAGCAACATTTCCCTGATTTAACACCAGGCACTTGGCATTCATTCTATACACAGAAATACCCCCGAGTCTCCAGACCACCCTCCTCAACTGTACATTACAAGCATTACAAGTTTTTGTTATAGCCCATAAGATACAAGTCTTCAAGAAAACACAATCAGACACAAGGCAGAAACAAGAACTCATGTATTGATCAAATTGCATTATCAATAAAAAAATGTCAGCAATGGGTTGACATTGCTTAGTGTCTGCATAAAATTGGTATAAATGGACCTAAAAGTTCTGTAACAGTTCAGGAGTACAAGAAAAACAAGATTATAATTTCTTAGTAATAAAGAGAGAAACACTTTCTGTTAAAGTATTCAAAACCCTGTCTAAGGTAGATTTGTCACTCAATGGTAGTATTTGATTTGTAACTTCAAAAGCTGACCCGTCCAGCAGGTCCAGTTATTCGAGGGTCTCGACAGGACTTTCTCCTAAGAAATAAATGGGGTGTAGAGAGAGATGAGGATATTGTGCGAACAAAGATATGGAAATGTTCTGAATTACATCAGGACCCCAATGTATTAGCCATGACCAAGGTTTAAATGCACAAGCAAAAGGGGAAGTGCCTTTCAGCAGGAGAAATGGGGCAGAAGCAATGCACCTCAGCAGGAGGGATGGGGCAGCAGGGTGGGGGGGGGAGAGGAAGTACTTCTCAGCAGGAAGGAAGGGGCAGCGGAAATTTTTCTTTTGGCGACTACTGGTGGAAGCAGGAACTTGGCGTTATCAGGGTACATCTTTAGGTCAGGACATCCAGCACTGACTTAGGGTTGGAACAATCTGCAGTTGTTCTCAGAGCAGTGAGTCTGTGGCCTGCTTTTGACCCTCTTTTCTTATGGGGGCGGGGGAGGTGGAGAGACCCAATTCAGAGATCAGGACAATAGCATTGCAGTAATAGCTCCCAACAAAAAGCATAGATGCACTCCCCACCACCAGAAAATTAAAAAAAAACAAAACAATACAAAACAAAACAAAAACAAACAAACAAACAAACAAACAAGCAAAAAAAGCAAAAGATACTCCAATGCACTGTATCTGCTTTGTTGTGAGTAAATCCACAAACATGAATGGATAGCAACACAGGAAGGAATTATGCACAGCAAGGCACACACACACACACACACACACACACACACACACACACACACACACACACACAAAAGTAAAAAGAAACAGTCCAGTCAAGAAGCTATTGAAGAGAGTCCTTTAAAATTTATGATAAAGAAGATGAAGTGTATTTCTTCACAATTGATGATTTCTGGTGGAGGGCAAGGAAGATTCATTTTTAGAGCTTGTGTTTGATATTTTCTAGGTTCTTCTTTTTATACTCCAAAACACTAGATAGGACAGAAATAAAGGTAGAGAGAGGAATTAGAAAATCTCTGAATCTAATTTTTTTCCTAGTGCTTTTTCTTTAACTATGGATATGAAAAAACCACAAGCAACTTGCTTAACCAACCACCAAACACCAGACAAAATGTACTAGCTTTGACACTCAATCTTGTGCAAAGTAATGCAGCAGGAGTTTTTCACTAATGTATGTTGTATGTAAATATAGTATTCAACCAAACTTAGTAACTCTGTATTCCATACTTCCTGCATTCAGCTGTTCACTATTTTAATATTAGTCATACCTATTCCATGCTGTGCCATGTGTTTTGATGCAATTAAGTTTCATCTGGGGACCTCATATGAAATGCAAATATTGTGTGTAAATCTCCCTTAGTGTTACTTCATAAACATGTTTCATCTATGGAGTAACAGTATTAATGCTTTCTGTTTGAAGTACACTTTCAGTGTGCATAAGTAGATACTCCACTTTAGTATTTTATGATACACTAAATATAACATATAGTGTATACTTAGAAGATGAATCCAGTAAAGGATTTTTAAAATGTTGTGTGAGGGCTTTGTGATTTTAAAAAAAAAGTGTTCTCAATAGTATTGGCTGAGATTCTGCAGTCTTGTGTGTGCTCTTTTCTAATGAATCATAATTAACGTTTATGCTGAGACTCGGGGAGGCAGGCTTATCAGTAGAAAGAAAGCCATTATCTTGGAATCTCTACTTTTATAAGTACTCCTATAAGTATATAAATGTCTGGGTGGCCAATTAGACAGAAACCATGTCTTGGTATACTTGTTGCAATCTGATAGCTTTGTCGTAACCAATCACCCCACCTCTCAGGACTTGAATTAATGTAACTTCCTAAAATGTCCAAGAATTACAAAGACACACACCAGGTACATGCACACCACAAATTCTGACTCATTCTCTGATTCTGAATCTTCCTATGACTGTCCTTGTGACTCTGCCTATCCTTCTTTTTCTGCCTCTACATTCTCTACCTCAGCCTGTATCTGAACCTCTGCCTCTGCACCTTCCTATGCCTTTGATTGTCCCACTGCTACTTATTAGTGCTGAGATAACATACAGGTTAGTTTAGTTTTAGAATTGATCTACTGTGGAATTGGTTTTCTATGAACATTAAGTTGCCTCTCTACCTTGTACTAAAACCATTTGATTGAATTTGAATCTTCAGTATAATGAGAGATGTAACCCAAATTCATAGGGCAACAATGTCTAGGTAACTGTCTGGCATTGAACAGTCACTCCACAGTTCTGAACAAACTGTTTGTAACCAGTAGTTTAAGCACAGGCAGATAGCATAAGTGTAAGTATGCAAGCCTGTCTTGATTTCAATGTGATAAAGATCGGGGCCCAAAACTACAAAAGGAGGTAATGGTTTCTTTCTGTTTACAAGTCTCAGCTTGTAAATTGCATGACCTAGGAAAGTCAGGACAGAACTTGATTCAGAGTGGTAAGTAGAGGCAGAAACTGAAGCAGAGACTATGGAAGAACTCTGGATTACTTTCCTCCAAGTCATAGGTATGCGAGGTCCTAGGGGATGCAAAACAGAAAAGAAAGAAAAAATAAGTACCAAACATATCACAATGGTTGACCTACATGCATACTTTAAAGTCTGCTCTTGATAATATTTGTGTTCATTTGGAAATCAAGTTCTACATGACAATTGGTAAACAGCATACTTTTCATTATTTCTATTGGATGGACATTTTTACCTGAAGGAGTGTATTTGTTGGATGTGAACATTCCTGGACTACATGGAGGTCCTAAGTTAGCTTGTATCAGGTCCCCTGGAACAGGACTTACATGTGGCTGTGACACACAGGATGATCACTGGGAATTGAATCCCAGACCCTCTGCAAGAGCAGCCAATGATCTTATACTCTGAGTCATGTAAAGTTCTCCACATTTCTGGAGAGAGAAGGAAGGTGTAGGAAGAGAACATTACTCAAAATGTCCAAATTCATCTAAGAATAAATTAATGCTTGCAAGGGTCTGTCAAGATACAAAACAAAAACAAGAAAAAATTAGAAGGTGTGTAAAAATTGAAAAGAATGTTTGTTTCTGCTCTGTTGTGTGTTCTGACCAGGACAAAATGAACACACTAAATGAAGCTGCACTGAGAAGCATAAAGAAGGGAGGTACCACACTCTGACATGTACTAAGGTTGTTTCAACTGTATTTGTGTAATACTTCAGGGGCTTCTTGTCAAAAATAAACCCCCTTTATCAAATCCCCAACAGTAAATTCTGTGTGTCTCAATTGGAGACTGGGCAGAAGATATGTGAGATGCACCAGGAATGATTAAACTTTATGTTCTCTTGCTCAGAAACCATTATCAGGGATCCTATGAAATCCAAATGTCAGCTCCAGACTGCATAGTATCAGGTTTTTCTTGGCCAATTCAAAATTAGAGCCAATATCTAAAAAGATGACTTATCTGTTACACAAAGTTGCTGCTACCAAATAGGAGGTGGCTATGATTCCCAACACCAACACTGTGGATCTCTCTCTCTCTCTCTCTCTCTCTCTCTCTCTCTCTCTCTCTCTCTCTCTCTCTCTCTCTCTCTCTCTCTCTCTCTCTCTCTCTCTCTGTCTCACTCTCTGTTTCTGTCTGATTGTGTCTGTGTGTGTTTCTGTGTGTGTCTGTCTGTTTCTGTGAGTCTGAATGTGATTGAGTGTGTGTGTTATTATAATGTAGCCCATTTTTAAAATAAGAAAGGCACTTTCACTTTGTGTTTTTTTTTTTCTTTCCATTTTGGCCAAAATGTATTGATTAGCACTGGCTGGCCTCAAATTGGCTATGTATGTATGGCTTTCTTAGAAGTCAAAAGAGATATGATATCATAAGACCCATAGTCCTCTGGTTAAAAGCAGGAATCACTGTGATAGGCTTCCATTTTGTAATATTATAAGGTTTGAACTATATGAAGGTATGTAAGTAGTCTTCAAAATTAATTCCTAGGTGCCAGGGAATGGGGGCAAACACACATTTAATCCCAGGACTTATTATGCTGAGGCAGGAAAATCTCTAAATTCCTTGTCAGTCTCGTCTATAGAGCAAATTCCAGTTCAGCCAAAGATATTCCATGGAATGCAGCCTGGAAAAAAAAAACTTGAAATGAATAAACTTCATAGTTAAGTAATGAATAATTAAAAAAAAACGCTGCGAAAGACGAGTGAAATATGCAATTATCTAGACATATACCAAATCCATAAGATAAACCATCTAAACAGCACCTTAACACCTTAAGAAATAGAACCAATCATGATAATCTCCCACCAAAACAACCCTGGGACTAGATGGCTGTAGTGCAGAATTCTATCAGACCATCAAAGAAGAACTAATACCAATTCTCATGAAAGTGTTCCACAAATTAGAAACAGAAGTAACACTACCCAATTCATTCTATGAAGCCACAGTTACACTGCATATTCTCCTGTGGAGATGGAATGGTCACTGCCTAATGAGGAACTGGTCACTTCTTCCTTTCATACAGGACTTTGTTTGAGATTATTTTTTGCTTCTACCATGGTTAATATTACAAATAGATTTTAAATACAGTTTTAACATATATGAATTTTAGCTTTAGAAAATATCATGTATATTTAACAGGCTTTTAACAATCATAACTTATATTCACAACATAAAAGCAAAAGAAGTTACAACCTATTTAATTAATGAGAGAAAATTAGAGACTATTCTAACCAAATTGAACCAGGAGGAAAATAAGAACTGTACTGAAAAACTGTTTTTTAGTAATAAAAATAACAAAAATAATGATAATAATAATAATAATAATAATAATAATAATAATAATGAAATACATTAGAAATTAAAAAAAATGAATACATATATTTTGCTAGTTTAAGTAAAAAATACTAATGAATAATAAGAAATATGTTCACCTGATTTCGAAATCCCAATCTTCTCATTCTATGAAAATTTTGGTTAGAATTTGAAAGATTAGCTTTGTGAATAGTTGTCCAGGAAATTGACAGATGCCCTTAGGTTATGTTGCTTTCAGTTGTTATGGAGACAATGCCTCAATTACACTCCTTTCTGTGGCTTGCAATTCTAGGTCCTCAGTCTGCCACTGCCTCCACCTCCACCTCCATTTCCGCCTCTGCTCTACCTCTGCCTCCTCCTTCTTCCCCCTTTCCTTGTCCCTATCCCTGTCCCTGTCCTAGTCCCTCTCCATGTCCCTGTCTCTCTCCCTGTCCCTGTCCCTGTCCCTGTCCCTGTCCCTGTCCCTGTCCCTGTCCCTCTCCCTCTCCCTCTCCCTCTCCATCTCCCTCTCCCTCTAGCCTCCCCACTAACACACAGATAACCCTCAGATTATTTCAGTTTTAGTACTGATCTACTCTAGAATTTTTTCCTTCATGTCTACTTCCTTCCTAGCTTGTTTAAAACTATTTAATTCAATTTGAATCTTCCACATAATAAGAAATTTATTCAAAATTCATAGGCCAACTATTGCTAAGTAAGTGTCTGGTGTTCATCAACCACTCCACTCTTCTAAAGGAAGTGTTTTGTAATCAGAATTTTAAGCACAGGCAGATATCTTTAGTGTTAGTGTAAAATTCTGTCTTGTGTTCAATGTGATAAAGATCAGGACCAAAACTGTTGGAAACCAGGCCTTACCTAACTTGAACTGTGTTTCACCTGGGAGGCAAACAGAGGCTGAAAAGAGAGGGGAACTATATAGGTGAGAGAAAAATGGAGCCAAGACAATTTTCTGATCTAGGCTCAAATATTTAATAAAAGTTTTCACTTATAAAGGGGGAAACCCTTTCTCTACCATGCCAAGTTTCTTGCTTTCCTGATACCAAGTTGTCAGCACAGCCTTTTAGCACTAAGTCACCAAATTCACAGATTGCAGTTAACTACAGAAAATCTTGGAGAACCAATTTGGCCTCATGGCAGATGGCAGGTAGTTTCACATCAAAGGAAACTAGCTGAGGAGCTGCACTGCAGGTGGCCCTGCCTCAATGGCATAAGGTCTGAACCTGCATAGGTTGGAGGAGGTTATACTCCCCCCCCCCGTTAATAATATTTTAAAAAGTGCTAAACTGAGGCATAAAATGTATTTATGCTCTATAGTCTTGCCTGGGAGTTATGGTGACTGGAGGCCACACCTCCCTTAGGAAATCTTAGATCTTCCTGAAGCATCAAATTCCATTATGGATGCTACGTGCAACTAGTTTGTGTTATATATCACACAAAACATGGCTCTGTGTTGTGTTATCAACAGTCATGGATTTTGGCATGTACCTCTGTCTTAGATTGGTATGGTTCTGAGATCTGGATGTCTGTCATTGAATGTCCAGCCATCATTATCACACCTTATTCCCAATTCAGACCAAAGTCATAATATGTACTAGAATGAAGATCAATAACTGCCACCTTCACTGTTGGAGGCAAGGCTGTACATCTGCTACAGTCAGGCAGAAGGACTTGGATGACCTGCTTGAGAAACAAAGGTGGGACAGTGATAAGCAACAGTATGAAAGTTTCTTTGGAGAAGTCCAGGTACCCCATTCAGTTACAAATTAGCAATGATCAAGCTTAGTCTTAGAGATTCTGGTGTGGGGAGGTGGCTTTGCGAATTGCAGAAAGGCTGCAGCCTCTCTGGGAGTGGAGGCTGTGCTCCAAATTAAATTTGCTAGCTAATTAAGATTTTAGCTATCTTCCCTAATTCTTCTAATACTGGAATTATTAATAGACCAGTCCAATATTGAATTAGGATACCTGTTCACAGTGAAGTTAGAAGATGAATCACTATAACTCTATCTTGAGACTAATCTTTCTAAATCAGATTACACAGTCTCTACTGTTCTATATCCCATAATTCTTAAAAACCTTGAAGTAAAGCATCTTAGCTTGTCCAAACTGGGAAAATGATAAACAAAGGTAGGTCAAAAACATATACCCAATTCAGCTTTCTTGTCACTACAGTCAGGGCACTAAGCAAACACACTTGTTAGTTTGTCACAAAAATTAGCCTTCATATATCTGCAGCATTCTGTGAAGAGAACCTATTCTTGTCCCTTTCCCTATAAAGTAGCTACTTAGGATCAAGCCATATACCAATAAGTAGATTTTTTTCATTTGACCTAGACATGATTATGTCTCCTATTTAAAATACTATCAGGCATTTTTAAGTTCTTTGACATCCAAATTTCAAAGTTCTTAAAGTGTGATTTAAATAATGTGCATGGGGATAAAATTTATCTTGTCCTTTGTTTTTTTAAAAAGAAGAGTTTTTTAAAGTTCCACATTACCCTGTATTAGATAAATTAATAAATTGTTTACAAAACATTTCAAATGCTTTACTGTTATAGTCAGTATTAATATAACAAGGCCAGCGACTAATTACACTTTCAATTGTTTATCTTGAAGAGCGGATTTAACTAGAAAGCTTTAAAATGTATTAATAGTCCCCCTCTTCCTTTCTCTTTCTCACTTCCTCCATTTCCAGCAGCAGTCTTCTTGCCTCTGCAGGTATTTTACACATGAAGTATCCAAGCAAAATGACATGTACACAAACAACCATACCCACCATCAAAGTTTATAAAATAAAAGAAATGATGTGTAGACTATGATTCTAATTTTTCTGGGAAAGGTAGTATAGGAGAGAGGAATCACTGTGTATGGACTCACAAAGACACAAAGAACCCCCCAAATAGATCCAATTTACCACTCCTTAGAAACACAAACACCACAGGCAGGAGGAGGGATTTTGAATGAGGAACTCTTTCCTTGTCTTTCCAAGTGCTTTGGTGGATGAGCACAACTACAGGAAAAGGGTCTCACAGCAGGTAAACTCCCACCACCACCCCACACAAAGGCAAAGTCACCTTGGTCGAACCAGGAGCAGATCACCTGTCTCTGCAGGTTGTTTCTGTTTAGCTGCATTTGGAGAAAGCATTTGGAACAGTTGCTGCCTGCTCTTGAGAAGGGCTCTAAGGGTACAATGTATAGGTCTGTAGAATTGCAACAAGTTTGGACCCTAGAAAAGTAATGGGTTGCTGAAATGGTCCTGGACTGTGAATCTTAGGGTCTTGCTAGGAAATTTCTTAATCTACAGTGACATTTAGACATTGGAGCAAGCAGAGGTGCTTTGATCCTTATCTTAGGCACTCAAAGTTGTCCTGGAAGACAATCGTTGTGACTGTTTGTGAGGCTTTGCTGGAGGAGAGGGGATATTGACAGCCCTCTACACGATCTGCATGGCACACAACTAGAGCTTTCTTTCTTATGAAGCATAGAAGTGACTGAGGGCAAAACACCACAGGAGACAACTATATCAGCGTCCCTTAAGTAAAATCTTGCTAGTGTATGAAATAGTGTGCCTTGCAAATACTGAAGTGGGTGCTCACAGTCATCTATAGGATGGAATACAGGGACCCCAATATAGGAGCTAAAGAAAGTACCCAAAAACTGAAGGGGTCTGCAACCCTATAGGTTGAACAACAATATGAACTAACCAGTACCCACAGAACTTGTTCCTCTAGCTGCATATGTAGCAGAAGATTACCTAGTCAGCTATCATTGGGAAGAGAGGCCCTTGGTCTAGCAAAATTTATATTCCACAGTTCAGGGGAATGCCAAGGCCAAGAAGTGGGAGTGAGTGGGTAGGTGAGCAGGGGGCAGGAGATATAGGGGACTTTTGGGATAGAATTTGAAAGGTAAAAGAAGAACATATGTAATAAAAAATTTGGGGAAAATAAAGAGACTAGGTCGTTTCTACAATTAGGAAAAGTCTCATTACTTTATCCCATTAAATGTGCACATTAAAAAAAAAAGTGGCTAATGGCTTTGAACAGGATCCTTGCTGAGGACAGGATCTTATAAAGGGTTCCAGATAGACAACTCATTTACAGTTTTACAAGCTAGTACTTATAAACAATTGATCATTGGGAGCCTCAAGCTGAGACACCCGATCACTGGGCATAAGTGTTGAGATAATTTGAAGATATTTCCATTGTTTTGAATAATCTGTATGATATTGGATACATTTACTCTATGGAAGGAGTATGTGTGTGGAGTCTCTTGTGTCACTGAAGTAGGAGTTGTAAAACACCTGTGGCAATGATGCAAGTTCATATCTATGATGTGTTTGTGATGTCAGTATTTATAAAGGAGGAAGCATCTCTGAGATGCAATAACACATTTAAAAAAGAAAACCACAAGACAAAACGGAAAGGGAATATTGCCTTATGTTGTTGTATTTCTGTTTTGTGTGTGTTGTGTGTGTGTTTTGTTTTTTTGTTTTTGTTTGTTTGTTTGTTTGTTTTCTTATTTGTGTGTATGGTCTGATTTTTGGATTTTTTCGAGACAGGAATTCTCTATATGCCCCTGGCTGTCCTGGAACTCACTCTGTAGACCATCCTGGCCTTGTACTCAGAAATCTGCCTACGTCTGCCTCCCACGTGCTGGGATTAAAGCTGTGCACCACCAACACCCTGCAAATATTGCCATTTTTAGTGAGATATTTTTAATGTTTTTTTACTGATTTATGTAAGATATTTTAAATGGTGTGTCCATTTTTTTTCACGTTGTTGCATTATTCCTTTCAAAGTTTGTTGATTATTGCTCACAAATACAGGATTTAACATCAGGACACTGACATTCTTCTTTTTCATTTCATTCCTCTCCTTTTTTTCTGTTTAACTTATCTGGAAATGGATTTTTCTGTATAGTCCTAGCAATTCTGGACCTTCTTGTGCAGTTCAGTCCTGAATTCAAATCTACTGGATTTTATCACCAAATCCTGAGATTAAACCCCTTTCTAAGCAGACATCAACATTTTTTTTTAATTTTCTGTCTCACAATACTTCTTTAGAAGATGTCCTCATCACAGTTCCCAAGTAATGCCTTCAGACACTTCTAACTTTCTGTAGCAACCTTACCATATAGAGCCTATGTAAGGCATCCTGTTGGGTAGCATTCTGTCTTAAGCTGTCCACATCCAAAGTGTTTGTATTCTTCACAGTGGCCTGTGAGTTTAGTGTGATAAATCTGGGATGAGCTGTCAGGTGAAGAATTATTCACCACTGCAGCCACAAAGCTTGCAGTTTCCACTGCTCCTGATCATGATGCTGCAGAAGGTTTCTTTGATTTTCATAGACACTGGCTTCTTATTCCCAAATCTTGGTAGTGGTACTCTATTCTGCCTGTCTGTGTAAACAATTAGACATGAACCATGTCTTAGTATACTGGTTGAATCTTGAGAAGTTTGTTGTTCTTTTCTGCTGGATAGCCTGTTACTGGGGAAATCAGGCCATCAAGATTATTCTTAGCCTGGAAGGTACAGAGTCAGGGTCAGAGGAAGTGTGAAGTCTGGGTAAGGACTAGTTCTTAATCCACATATTCCCTATGTATAAGAACCATAATTGTCAACATTTCTCATTTAAAAAAAAAACACTTGAGGTTTATATGTGTTATTCTCAAATGACAGCTGTAAGTTTTTTCCACTTAAACACACCCCTCAATATACAAGAACAGATATCTACAGGGTCCTTTATAAACTATTCAGAGTTGTGCATCCCCATGGTCTCTGGTCTGTTTCCATTGTGAAAGGACATATGTTGAGAGAGATTTGTTTACCTTTGCTCTAATGATGTCCCTGGTCGTAATGTCTCAGTATTCATCCTGGTGTGAATACTGTGGAAATCGAAAATGTTAAAGGAACCGTGAAGCAAAAATGTTAATTGGTGTGAAAGAGTTAATGGGAACAGCCGTTAGTTTCCACTGACTGAAACTAAAATATTCATTACCTGTTATATTTCACAAAAACAGAATTATTGCTCATTTGTTCAAAGTGGACAGCCAGGTACAAATGAAATGACTTTTATCCACTGGGCTGTTTTTTTTTTCAAAGCCTTGGCATGGCTCAACAAAGGAGTGCCTGAGAGCACCTGAATGTTCAGATAAAGTTTACTGAGGTCTCCTTGGCCTGAGAGTGCCTGTCCAGCCGCACTTTTGAACAAGAGGAATGGGTGGGACATTCTTTGATAGAAACAGCAGGAGCTTGGTTGCCAGTCAGAAAATTGTTGAAGAACAGCAGCAGGCTGTAGTGTTTGAGATTGTCAGACACCCTGTGAAAATTGCAAAACCCAAATTAACTTGGAGCTAAAAAGTTAGAGATCTGATTAAGAGGTAAAATCTTGGATGTTGTAGTGAAGAGCAAAAACTTATAATTTTGGGTCTTATAGCATTGTGGTATGTAAGTTCAAGAAATTCAGGGCTGAAGAATAGACCAAGGCGGGTCCAGGCACAGCCAAACCCACCCTGTAGCTAAGAATGTCCAGCCATAAAAGATAAAAAAGAGAATGCAGGAACTAGCCACTGCTATCAGGGCAGACCAAATGGCCATCTGGCAGGATGGCACCTCCCTATAGATCCCCATAAATCATATATTGACCAAGTGTCCTGCTGACCTCGAGAAGTCCCAAGCCCTTGTGCCTCCCTACACCTTAGCATGCACATATTACCCTGTTAATTTGTAATCATCCCGCCAACATTTAAATAAGCCTATCATGTGTAATGGCCCAAATTCTTTTGGCTCCCCTGTTTTTGGTTTGTGGTTTTTGCCTTTATATGCCTGTAAAAAGTTTGGGCCGGGGTTGAACTTCCCTGCCCCCTGCGCAGTGCATGAGATTCGACCCCAGCATGCTGGCTTGGGCGCTCCTTTTTTGTTTGTGTGTTTGTGTGAGATTAAAGCTTGTATAGTTACAGCGAGTTCCGCCTCAGTGTCCTACTGGGTACGCACCTCCCTGAAGAGGGACTCACTGAAGGGGTCTTTCATGTGGTGCATTGGCTGGGAGATGCGTGACCACCGAGGGGTCCTAGACCCACTTGGACGTAAGGCCCTCTATCTTGTCTTGGTTTTGTCTCTATATTCTGTCTGAAAATCTTGTGAGATCACAGTTTCAGTTTTGCAAACTCTCTTATGAGACAGTGCTTCGAAGGGAGAGCAAAGTGGATAAGGACAGATGTGTCTAGGTGTCCACCATTTGTTCGCCCTGGGAGACTTTCAGGGAAGTCAGGGGGAGGGCCAGGGATGCCTAGTGAACCTCCTCGGGAAAAGTCAGGGATAAATTTTCTCCTTCACGATCTGTTTCTGAGACCTGTTACTAGGCCGTCTGATTCTTTTCAGGAACTCTGGTTGACACAGAGTAGGCAACCGGTTTTGCTTTTGAGTCTTGTAGCCTTTGTAATCGTTTTTAACATGTGTGTGACAGAGCTTAACATGGGAAAGACTGTGACAACCCCACTAACACTTACTCAGAACCATTGAACAGACGTTATGACTAGGGCCAACAATCTTTTCTTTGATGTCAAGAAGGGACCTTGGCAAACTTTTTGCTCCTCTAAATGGCCACCTTTTGGTGTGGGCTGGTCTTCGCAGGGAAATTTTAGCCTGCCTGTTATTCTAGGTGTCAAGTTATTTTTCAGACTGCAGGAGGGCATCCTGATCCGGTACCTTATATAATTGTGTGGCAGGATCTGGTACAAAATCTGCCACCATGACTGGGTTCCTGGACTTCCGGAGCAGAGGCAGCGATGGTGGCAGTAGCCATGAAACCGAAAATGATGCATGCGGGTCTGCCAGAGCACGTTCCATCGGCCCCCCTGAGGATCTATCCTGAAATTGATGATGCCTTTTTCATTGACTCCTTCCCACCCCCTTACCCCCAAAGAACTTCTAATCCTGATCCCTCACAACTGCCCACCCCAGCAGACCCCAGGATGGCCTCTGTGACAGGACCGTTGGGAGGGACTCCTAGCTGCAAAGGCCATAGTTCAGAGGGAAGTGAATCTAAACCAGATCCACTGTTGCTTTGCCTTTAAGAGCTTATGTAGGAGGACCTTCCCATGCCCCGGGGCAGTTAGTCCCATTGCAGTACTGGCCATTTTCATTGATAGATATGTTGGCAGATATGTATAACAGATATGTATAACTAATCACTCCTCTTTCTCATAGAATCCTTCAGGCTTAACAGGACTCCTTGAGTTCCTAATGTTCTCCTACCAGCCCACTTGGGATGACTGCCAGCAACTTTTGCAGGTCCCCTTTAGAACTGAAGAGAGAGAGAGGATCCTGCTAGAAGCCAGATAAAAACGTCCCAGGACCAGATGGGACCCCCACTAATCTCCCCAACCTTATAAATGCAGCTTTCCCCTTGGCCCGTTCTACCTGAGAGTTCAATACTGTGAAAGATAGGGAGCGTCTCACAGTCTACTGATGGACTCTAGTGGCAGGGATAGAGCGGGCTGCAGGGTTACCCACCAATTTGGCCAAGGTAAGAGAAGTCCTTCAGGGTTCAGTGGAGCTGCCCTCCGTTTTCTTAGCATGACTAATGGAGTCTTATAGGAGATAGCCCCATTTGATCCCTCTTAGGAGGGACAGCAGGCAGCTGTAGCCATAGCTTTTATTGGTCAGTCTGCCTCTGATATTAAGAGAAAGTTACAGAGGTTAGAGGGTCTCCAAGATTATACTCTGCAAGATTTAGTAAAAGAAGCTGAGAAAGTATACCACAAGAGAGAGACTGAGGAAGAAAAGCAAGAGAGAGAAGAGAAAGAGGTAGAGGAAAGAGAAATCCGGCAATAACGCCAGCAGGATAGGAACTTGACTAAGATTTTGGCCGCAGTGGTAGGTGGAGAAAGTTCAGAGAAGGGTCAGTCAGGGAACCTGTGCAACAGGACAAGAAGACCCCCAGGAGAACAGAGACCTCCACTTGAGAAAGACCAATGCACATACTGCAAGAAAAAAGAATATTGGGCCAGAGACTGCCCAAAGAAGAAGCAGAGGGGCCCCAAAGTATCTGCCCTTGAAGAAGACAAGGGAAGTCGGGGCTCGGTCCCCCTCCCCAAGCCTAGGGTAACTCACTCTGTGGAGGGGACCCCCGTTAATTTTCTAATAGACACAGGAGCTGAATATTCAGTCTTGACTGAACCTTTAGGACAATTAGGATCAAAGAAGATTTTAGTTATGGGAGCCACTGGTAGCAAGCTTTATCCCTGGACAACCAAAAGGATTTTAGACATAGGAAAAAATAAAGTGACACATTCTTTTCTTGTGATACCTGAGTGCCCAGCACCCCTGCTAGGCTGGGAACTTTGGAAAAAATTGAAAGCATAAGTCCAGTTTACTTCTGACGGACCTGAGGTATCATGGAAGAAGAATCCAGTAGCATGCTTAGTTTTAAATTTAGAAGAAGAATATCACCTCCACGAACAGAAATCTGAGACTTTACCCTTAAAAGAATGATTGACAGGTTTTCCAGAGGTTTGGGCAGAGCAGGCTGGGATGGAATTAGCTAGGCAAGTGCCACCCAACATAGTCGAGCTAAAAATGGCTGCCAAACCCGTTTCAGTCAGGCAATACCCCATGAGTCAAGGGGCTAAAAACGGCATTCGACCACATATCCAGAGACTGCTATAACAGGGTATATTGGTCCCGTGCTAGTCCAATTGGAATACCCCCTTCCTGCCAGTGTGTAAACATGGGACAAATGACTATCTGCCTGTCCAGGACTTAAGAAAAGTCAATAAGCGGGTACAGGACATTCACTCAACTGTGCCCAACCCTCACAACTTGCTGAGTTCCTTACCACCTGAACGGTCCTGGTACACTGTCCTGGATTTGAAAGATGCCTTTTTCTGTCTCAGATTACACCTGAGCAGTCAACTTCTGTGTGCTTTTGAGTGGCGAGTCCCTGAAGGAGGATATACGGGTCAGCTAATCTTGACTAGGCTGCCACAGAGGTTCAAAAATTCACCCACTTTTTTTGATGAAGTGGTCCACCACAACCTTATGCCCTTTAGGGAACAGAACCTCCAAATTTCTCTCCTATAGTATGGAGATGATTTAATCCTTTCAGCTTCAACCCAGGAACTGTGCCTTGACAGGATCAAGAAGCTTCTAAATGAAAAAAGTGAATTGGTGTACTACTAAGAAAGCTCAGCTATGCCATATGGACTTGACCTACCTAGGATACTCCCTCCGAGAAGGAAAGCAGTGGTTCACCGAAGCTCGAAAGAAGACTGTGGTGCAGATCCCAACCCCCACCACTCTGTGACAAGTACGTGAGTTTCTGGGAACGGCAGGCTTTTGTAGACTCTGAATACCAGGGTCCACAATGTTGGCGGCACCTCTGTACCCACTCACTAAAGAAAAAGTCCCGTTCACCTGCACAGAGGAACACCAAAAAGCCTTTAACAGCATAAAGGCTGCTCTGCTTGCAGCCCAGGCTTTGGCCCTGCCAGATTTGACTAAGCCTTTCACCATATACGTTGATGAGCCAGCTGGAGTAGCCGGCAGAGTCCTGACTCAGACTCTGGGGCCGTGGAAGAGGCCAGTGGCCTACCTGTCTAAAAAATTGGACCCAGTTGCCAGTGAATGGCCCTCCTGCCTAAAAGCCATCGCTGCAGTAGCCCTACTTGTTAAAGATACTGGCAAGCTTACTCTAGGTCAGCATGTGAGTGTAATCACTCCCCATGCGTTAAAGAGTATTGTATGACAGCTCCCTGACCATTGGATGACAAATGCCCGGATGACCCACTACCAGAGCCTGTTGCTAAATGACCCAGTGACTTATGCCCTACCTGCCATCCACAATCCTACCACCCTTCTCCCCAAGATGGATGACTCTACCTGGGTACACCAATGTGCTGATATCCTGGATGAAGAAACTGGATCGAGAAAGGATCTGACTGACCAAACTTGGCCAGGTGTGCCTGACAGGTACACAGATGGTAGCAGCTTTGTGGTGGAGGGAAAATAAAGAGCAGGAGAGGCAGTGGTTGACAGAAAACATGTAATTTGGGCAAGTTAACTTCCAGAAGGAACTTCGGCTCAGAAGGCTGAGCTCCTGACGCTAACTAAAGCTCTGCGGCTGGCAGAAGGTAAGGCAATCAATATTTACACTGACAGCCACTATGCTTTTGCCACAGCTCACATTCATGGGGCCATCTATAGACAAAGGGGGCTACTTACTTCGGCAGGCAAGGAAATCAAAAATAAAGAAGAAATCTTGGCCCTCCTAGAGGCTATACACATGCCCAAGAAAGTGGCCATCATCCTCTGCCTTGGCCATCAAAAGGGGCAAGGTGCTGTAGCCCAGGGAAATCAGATGGCAGGTTGGGTGGCCAAACAGGTGGTACAAGGCATCCCTGCGCTGCCAGTGGAGAGTATAGAAGAACCAAAAGGGACCCCAGAGATCAGTTTTGAATACACCTCCAAAGATTATGAGATGATTGAAGATCTTGAAGAACAAGGGAAGTCCAAAGGATTTAGCTACCATGGGATAGCAAGAACAAAAGAAGGAAAAATTATTTTGCCCTATAGAGAAGGAAAGGCATATGTAAAACGCATCCATCCCCTGACACATCAGGGAGCAAAGAAATTGTGTGATTTAATCCAGTCCTCAAACTATTATGTGCTCAGGCTACTAGACGAACAAGTAACTAAATCCTGCTAGTGTGTTGCCTAATTAATGCTGCACGCCCCTTTAATGAACAAGGAAAACGACAACTGGGGGATAGACCTGGAGTTTACTGGGAAGTAGACTTCACTGAGATCAAACCAGGAAAATATGGTAATAAATAGTTACTAGTTTTCATAGACACTTTCTCAGGATGGGTAGAAGCCTTCCCCACCAAGTCTGAAACTGCTCAGGTGGTGACCAAGAAGATCGTTTAAGAGATCCTACCCTGGTTTGGGATCCCCAGTGTAATATGCTTGGAAAATGGGCCTACATTTGTTGCCCAGGTAAGTCAGGAATTAGCCACACATTTGGGGAACAATTGGAAGTTATATTGTGCTTATAAACCCCAGAGATCAGTAGAGGTAGAAGGAATGAACAGGACTCTAAAAGAAACCCTAACTAAATTAGCTTTTGAGACCAGTGGTAAAGACTGGGTGACCCTCCTTCCCTTTGTGCTCCTTAGGGCCCGAAACACACCTGGGTGTTTCGGCATTACTCCTTATGAAATTCTACATGGGGGACCACCCCCCTTGACCGAGTCTGATGAGATATTGAATTCCAGTGCTGACTCTTCCTCACCCTCTTCTCTGTTTACCCATTTAAAGGCCTTAGAAGTTGTCAGAACACAGATCTGGGACCAGATTAAAGAAGCATACACACCAGGGAGCAGTGCAGTGCCCCACAGGTTCCAGGTCGGGGACTCAGTTCTGGTCTGACAACATCGAGCTGGCATGCTTGAGCCACGGTGGAAGGGACCTTATCTAGTGCTGCTGACCAGCGCCAAGGTCGCAAAGGTAGACAGGATCGCTGCCTGGATCTACGCATCCCACATAAAAAAAAGGCACCCAACCAGGATGAAGACGACCTCAGAGAAAATTGGACAGTGGCCGCTTCTGATAATTCTCTTAAACTGTGCCTTCGCTGTACACCAACCTTGGGTAATAATCCTCACACTCTTATGACCCTGACATGGGAGGCCATCTCTCAAGCTGGAGATACTGTATGGAGTACTTCAAAGGCCCCCCCCCTTATACATGGTGTCCCCCTCTGTTTCCTGAAATCTGTGCCCTGATAGATGGATTAGATGCCTGGGATATCCCTGAAGAGTCACATGAAACGGTGCCCCAAGATGAGGTAATCTATCACAAGCAGCCATATCACCAGGGGTTAAGTTCCCAAGGAAAGTACATTGCAGATATACCAGGCTGTAGTAGCAGGTCTCAACAGAGGAGACTTTGTCAGGAGCCCTTTTATGTCTGTCCCAGGGATAGGGCAAATAAAAAAGAGGCTAGCTGGTGTGGGGGAATAGAGGGCATCTTCTGTAGTCAGTGGAGATGTGAAACCACTGGTACCACTCATTGGGACCCTTCCTCTAGCTTGATATTATTATAGTATCCAGATGAAATAAGGGCCATGATTCCTTAAACATCACTTTTACTCAAAAAGCAAAAGAGACAAAAAAGATTGGATAAGGGGAAGACTGTGGGGCCTAACATTTTATGTGACAGGGACGGGCCCTGGATTCACATTTAAGATTCGGCTAAAGATGAAGTGTCCCCCAACCCAGGCAGTAGGACCTACCCCCGTTCTTGTTAAAAAACCTCCAATGCCCCTTCCCAGACCTACTTTTCCCGGACCTACCCTAGTTGTTCCAGCTATTCCAACAGAAGTCTATACCCCTTCCTCAGACCTGAAACTTACATTGCCCCTACTCCCCCAGATACTGAAAACCATCTGTTTAGTCTGGTACAGGGGGCTTTTTGGTACGCAATTGTACCAATCCCAACATCACTAAGTCTTGTTGGCTGTGTTATGCCTCCAATCCCTCATATTATGAGGGAGTTGCTCAAGTCAAGACAAACAATAAGGCTGAGGACAATTCTCAGTGTCCTTGGGGAGAAAACAGAAAACTAACATTAGCAGCTGTCTCGGGAAATGGACTTTGCCTGGAACAAGTCCCACATGACAAAAGGTAACTCTGTAATCAGACTCATCATCTCCAGTCTTCCAATAATAGAGGTCAGTACTTAGTCCCTCCCTTAGTCACAGTATGGGCTTGCAACACTGGACTCACTCCCTGTGTATTTACATCTGTTTTTAATACTTCTAAAGATTATTGTCGTTTAGTTCAGAGTGTTCCTAGGCTTCTGTATCATGATGACAGTTTTTTGTCAATGGATTCAACCACTGGACCCGGTATAAAAGGGAACCCATTACCATGACCTTAGCAGTGCTTTTGGGTCTAGGAACAGCAGCTGGGGTCGGCAAACGCACAACTGCCTTGATACAGACCCCCCACTATTTTCATGAATTGCACAACCGCTATGGATGCAGACCTAGGAGCACTAGAGCAGTCCATCACCAAACTTGAAGAATCTTTGACCTCGCTAAAGAACAGGAGGGGGCTAGATCTACTTTTTCTCAAAGAAGGTGGACTCTGTGCCGCACTAAAAGAAGAGTGTTGTTTTTATGTAGACCATTCTGGTCTTATCAGGGACTCCATGGCTAAGCTCAGAGAAAGGTTAGGAAAATGAAGCAAAGAAAGAGAAGCGTATTAAGGATGGTATGAAAATTGGTTTAACAGGTCTCCCTGTTTTACGACACTGATTCCACCCTGGCAGGCCCTCTGATTATTTTTTCCTCCTGCTTTCTTTTGGGCCATGTATTTTAAATAAGCTGGTTGCTTTTGTTAAAGATAAAATAAACACCATACAAGTCATGGTCCTCAGACAGCAATATCAACAAGAAGAAAGGTCGTTCTAAGATTAGAGCTATCCACTAAAAGAAGTGGGTAATGAACAGCAAAAACTTATAATTTTGGGTCTTATAGCATTGTGGTATGTAAGTTCAAGAAATTCAGGGCTGAAGAATAAACCCAGGCGGGTCCAGGCACAGCCATACTCACCCTGTAGCTAAGAATTTCCGGCCATAAAATATTAAAAAGAGAATGCAGGAACTAGCCACTGCTATCAGGGCGGACCAAATGGCCATCTGGCAGGATGGCACCTCCCTATAGACCCCATAAATCATACATTGACCAGGTGTCCTGCTGACCTCGAGAAGTCCCAAGCCCTTGTGTCTTTCTCCATTTTAGCAGGTACATATTACCCTGCTAATTTGTAATCATCCTGCCGCCATTTAAATAAGCCAATTATGTGTAATGGCGCAAATTCTTTTGGCTCCCCTGTTTTTGGTTTGTGGTTTTTGCCTTTATAAGCCTGTAAAAAGTTTGGGCTGGGCTTGAACTCCCCTGCCCCCTGCGCGGTGCATGAGTTTCGTCCTCAGCATTCTGGCTTGAGCGAAACTTTGTTGTTTGTGTGTTTGTACGCCATTAAAGCCTTGTATAATTACAGTGAGTTCGGTCTCAGTGTCCTACGGGGTGCGCGCTTGCCTGAGAAGGGACTCCCCACGGGGGTCTTTCAGTAGGTTTTCTGAATAAGTTTGTATTACATGGCAAAAAAAAAAAGATTTATTATATTCATTTCCTTTTTTCTCATGGTGTTTAAGGCATATATAATGCAATTGAATACTGCACATTCGGATTATTAACAGTTTTATACCAAGTTCCAAATTTAACATACCACGAAATGAGAAAGCGTACAATATATATTCCAATCATGAATAAGCAAATGAATGTAGGGAAATAGTTTTCAGGTACTAAGATACATAGCTATTAAGACATGATCAGAACAATTTAGATCAGAGGATATTAGCCTAAGCCCTATGACTTAAATTTCCCCTTGGCTGTATACTCAGAGCTCTGTGTCCTGTCTGTTGCTGATTGGAACAATGCTTTGTTTTTCAGTAGCTTCCTGCATGAATTTAACATGGTCATACACTATAGACCGTCTTAGCAGGAATCAACTTAATGTGGATCTAGGAATCTGTTACCTGTAGAGAAGGGCCTCTCTGTTAAGAATGATCAGTGACCATTGTACCTCATTGTTTCTACAGAGGATCCTAAAGGGTGCATAACCTGCTGTGAAAAAGATCTAGGCCCTCTAATCCATGACACAAGCCTAGTTTCCATTTGTTCAGTTATGTCAGATTTTGTACTAATATATTCAGGCAAAGTAATTACTGTTATATATCTGTTCTATCCAAGATTTTAATACTATTGGTTGCTATTTTGCATTGAATCCTAGAGCTGATGAACCAAGTAAAGAACACTGGGAAATCACCTAGATAAAAGAGATAAAGTGTGTGATGGTTACACCTTGTAATGGCAATGACTCTTTGAATTAAGAGGCCTTAAAAAGAAATGAAATAGAAACTTGAGTTTCTCAGTAATGTGAGTCACTCTGGTATCAGGTCTCTTTAGCCTGAGGATACAAGAGAAGACTCTAACCAACATCATTGACAGTCTTGGTCTTAGGTCATCATGATATCCCTTTCTATGATCCCAAGTGTATTACAATATAATAAGTAGACCCACCAAAGGCAATAAAGTAAAGACAGCACTAATGACTGAGTCCTAGGCATGCTAAATGCTAGGCAGTCACTCTGTCAACTGAGCTACGTACAGACTCTGTTCCCAATATTCACAGATTTAAGTTTTTTCCAATGAAGCCTAGAAGCTGCTTTCGAAGGAAGATGTGTTCTATGACTATGTCCTAGCACAGTCTGCTGGAAATGGCACCTCAGTTTCTGGTCAGTACTAGGAGAGCAACAGCAGGGAGGTAAAAGCTATTCACTATTGCTTCCCGCTCGACCGGCAAGAAAGATACAACAAACTAGAATCTTCCACAGCAAGAGCTTTATTGCTTGCTTATCAGGAAGATCCCGAACCGGGAAAATGGCGCTGCTTTTATAACCTGCAGCGTGACATTTCAGCACCTGATATGGCATGACAGCTCCTGATTCATTGCTTGCCCATCACCTGAATATTTCACCCCGAGAATGGGAGTGATTAGGAGTGAATTCACTCTCGCACCTTCGTACAAGACTTCTTTACTAGTTAGCCACAGCGGAGGCCTGCGCCATCTTATAATGGCGATTGCTCGCGGCACACACGGCTCTCCTCAGAGATTACTGGTGGCATGCACGAGATTGCTCGCAGTACGTACCTGCTCTCCACATCTTCCCCTTTTTATTTTATTAAAACTTGAGGCTGGTCTAGGCCTGTGTAACTTTGCCCATCCACTGTGGCTCCTGTCTTAGGTCATTCCTTCAATGTCACAGCCTTTCCTGTCATAGGGTAACCCTATCGCCACCGGGCCCCTTGTCTTAGGTTGATCTCTGCATGAGGAAAGTTGCCCGTCCCTGGATACCACAGTGCTATGTGACATTAACTACTAAATAAACTAGGGCGAACTCTATAAAAGAGGACAGCCACCAATGTCAATTAATTTTTGAGCATAGATAGCCAGATTTCAGGGAAGGCCCCTTGCTTGATGGCAGCAAGTGCTTGGGTTATCAAAACCTTGTCACCTGTTTGTTGGGTTCTGAGCTTGCAAACCAACCAGAGCATGACCACAAGTCCACAGCAGGTGGCAACGCCAAATAAACCTACCCCCACCCATTCCTTAAAATAAGAAAAGGCAGATGAAATCCAGGAGGAGAGGACCTCTGTCAATGACAGGTCCACTCGTGTTGAGTTGATCTTTAGAACGGCCGCTCTAAGGACCTCAAGGGTCTCATCGAATCTTTCAGACCAGTTTCCTGCAAGATATAAAGAAACCTGTCTAGACAAATTAGCTGCATAAGTAAAATTTCATATTGGACACTGGTAATGCACAGAGCTTCCAGTTTTCTTTCACAACCCAACTGGGCCATCTGGTATAGAACACCTATCTGTTCTTCCGCCAGGTCAAGGCACTGATTCAAAGTCATCAGCCCTCCCTTTAACTTGGTACTAGCAGAAGTTTGGACAGTGATGGCATCAGCCAGATCTGCTGAAAGCTGATTTAATTTTGTGCCTGATTGAACCGCACTAACCATAGCATACCCTGCAGCTGTAGCAGCAGCTGCACTGGCTGAAATTGCTATGATCACGGCAGCAGTAATGCCAAAATCTCTCTTTTTTCAAAACATAGATAAGATGGAGGGTGTATCCACCAGAACAGGGATCCAACGTGGGATCCGTGGCACCATGGCACGGGTGTTCTTTGTTACATCCCAACATTGAGAAATCCAACAATTATCATTGGAACAGATTTCAAATGAATCATTTGAAAGAATAAACAAGAAAGCGGGGTAAACACAGACTGTGGTAGATGGATAATTAATCTGGTTTACCAAAGTTTTATTAAACCCAGTGATCTCTGCACTGGTATTACTATATCCATAAGAGTCCAGGGAGGCATCATGTATTCCCCAATACTGAGCAAATCTTGAGATGCCAGTAAAAGAAGCCTTTCCAACTGCTCCTCCCTGGATAAAGATCAAAGGATTGAGTTCTGTACAACTGCCATTGACTCCACAAAGCACCCACTTGTGAAAGGGATGCATTCTAATGTCCTGTATGAAAAGTCCCTTTTTCATAACAAATTCCTTCTCTGGGTTATCTATCATGTTGGGAGAAAAGGAAAAGGTTTTACTCTGATCTGCCCAATGAGTGATGGAGGATTGACAATCAGACCAAGGCAGGATCAGCCCTTCATCTTCCAAACTACAATGAGGGGCTATTTTTGGTTGGTGTGGACGTTTTTTGTCTGAAAAGTTAGGTGGTAGAAATGTACCATTAACCCAATTTACCTCGTGCCAAAAGGTCCGATTTGTAAAGGTTATCTCTACATTGGAAGTATCTTGGGTTGTGCTCATGCAACCTCCTCTATACTCATTAAACTTCCCCAAACCTCGGGCTGTGAGGTTGATACAATTTCCTGGTCCATTAATTCGAAAACATAAAGAACCCTGTTCTAGTAAAGTGCGATTTTCTCCTAATGGTGCTCAGGTTGGGATCATAGGGTAAATATGGCAAATCCACTGTTTTATCAGTAGTAAAGAATTTTGGAAAAACTATAGCATCATAGCGAACTGGCATTGGTTTAGGGAAAGTTGAGAGAATAGCCCATCTCTGCTGGCCCATTATACTAGGAACCTGAGACAAGTTCAGCATTGTCAGGATCAGGAACAGTCCTCGGGAGGTCAGCATCTTCTGCACCATCCTTGATGAATATCCTGGGGATGAGTCATTCCGGCAGCCAAAATGGGTTGTCTTCACTCTGTGAAAAAACACAAACAGCTCCCCAGGATCTGATTAAGATAGGATCCGGGCCTTTCCACTGACCAGTTAAAACATCCTTCCCTTTGACCATTTCTTTTGGTCTATCAGGGTCTGAGCTATGTCGCTCAGCTGCAGAGTGCCCCTGCTCGTCGAGATTCAAAAAATTAAGTGTAAAGAGTGCCATAGATACTGCTACTCTTGGCACTGAGGGCAGAGTCTCATCAACTCCCCCTTTCTGTTTTATAAGATTTGAGTTTGCGGTGGGCACATTCCACAATGCCTTGTCCTTGAGTATTATAAGGAAGGCCAGTCAAATGAGTGACATCCATTTGATGACAAAATTGTTGAAATTAAGTAGAATTATATGCTGGCCCATTATCCGTTTTTAGAATTGTGGGCTTGCCCCACACACTCCACGCTTCTAGGCAGTGCTGTATAACATGAGAGGCTTTTTCACCTGTTAAAGGTGTGGCAAATATTACACCAGAGCAGGTGTCAATAGAAACATGTAAATATTGATTTCTCCCAAAGGAGGAAATATGACTGACATCCATTTGCCAGACCTGTAATGTCCTGACGCCACGAGGATTTACCCCTACATGAGGAGTAGGTAAAAATTGACAACAGTTTTGATATTGGGTGACAATGTCACGAGATTCTTTCCTGGTTAAATTAAAACGGTGGTGTTATGTCTCAGGTGTCACATGAAAGCATTCATGAAATTCTCATGCAGCCTCTGCCTGTGAGGACAAAGCAGCAGCCACGATTCTAGTGGCTTTGTCTGCTAAGTCATTTCCATGAGACATGAGGCCAGGAAGGCCAGAATGACCTCAAACATGAGTAATATAGACAAGATGTCTTCTGTATAACAAGGCTGACTGAATCTTTTGAAAAATGTGAGCAAGCTTACTAGTTGGTTTAATTAAGCCTGCAACTTCAAGCATATTAACTGCATTGAACACATATAAGGAATCAGATACAATATTGAGCGGTCCCCGGAAAGTTTCAAGGACTTCTAGAACTACCAAACACTCTACAACATGGGATGATGAATCATTATATTGTTTAGATGTTACTTGGCCATTTACTACATATGCACTTATACCAGATTTGGATCCATCTGTATACACTGCTACCCCATCCGGAAGTGGGTGTTTGACACTATAGCTTGGCTTAAGGCAAATTGTAAAATTGTATGTTTTGGATAATGGTTATCAATTTGTCCTGAATAGGAGGCAACCAAGACTGCCCAATCGTTGGTTGTTGCTGCCAGGGTTTGAACTTGAGCAGAAGTATAAGGTACACTTACTATATAAGGTTCTTACCCGAAATAAGTAATGGCTGCTTTTATCCCCCTAAGTGCAAGTTGAGCAATTGCATTAGGATACCACTCAATGATTTTTGCAGGGGAAGCATTAGGATGGACCCACAACAAGGGCCCATTTTGCCATAAGACCACTGTTGGTAACTGTGCAGTTTTTAATATGCACAATTCAAATGACTTTGACTCGTCAATGCGTTGTAATTGAGCATCTTGTAGGGCCTTTTCTACAATTTGTAAAGCTTGACATGCAGCTGGGGTAAGTGCTCTGTGGGAGGAGATATGGGTATCTCCCTCTAATATGTCAAATAAGGGCTTTAATTCTGCTGATGGAATTTTCAAAAAGGGTCTCAGCCAATTAATATCTCCTAACAATTTTTGAAAATCATTCAAGGTATGTAGTTGATCTTTGCGAATCTCTAATTTTTGAGGAACAATTTTGTCAGGATAAATAAGTGACCCTAGGAAGGCTCCCATTCGAGCAACTTGCACCTTTTCGGTGGCCACCTGCAATCCCCATTGCCCTAACGTTTTTATTAATATAAGGTATGCATCTTGCAATAACTCTGAATTTTTATGGCAAATCAAAATGTCATCCATATAAATTATCACCTGTAATGATGGAAAATGTTCTCTAACTGACTTAAGTGCCAATTGTACATACAGTTGACACATGGTGGGGCTATTCGCCATCCCCTGAGGTAGGACCTTCCATTGGTATTTTTGATCTGGCTCTAAGTAATTAATGGCTGGGATCGTAAATGCAAATCTTTGCCTATCTTGAGGGCATAAAGGTATAGAGAAAAAGCAATTTTTAATGTCTAGGATTATAATTTCCCAATTTTTGGGTAAGGCAGAAAGTAATGGTAGCCCTTGCTGAACTGGTCCAAACAGATGCATTTGCGCATTAATTGCTCTAAGATCATGTAATAAGCGCCATTTGCCAGATTTTTTCTTAATTACGAAAATAGGTGTATTCCAGGGTGAGTTAGAAGGCTCTAAATGCCCCAAGTGTAGCTGTTCAGAAATTAGTTTTGTGGCTGCTTCTAATTTTTCAGAGGAGAGAGGCCATTGGGGAACCCATACAACTTCCTCTGTAAGCCATGGTATGGGCATGGAACCCTCAACAGCTGTCTCTAGAAAAAATCCAAACCTTGTCTCCCATTATTACCTTTTTGAGGGATAGGTTCAAGTTTACCCTGCTCTCCTTTTCCTAATCCCCTTCCTTCTTTATAGCATATTTTCTTAATCATTCGAACAGCTTGTGGCGAGCATGCATTAGTTAAGGTCAGTCCTAGTGCCTGTAAGATGTCTTTCCCCCAGAGATTTACTGGGAGTGGTAAGACATAAGGAGTGAATCATCCCATTTGACCTTCAGGCGCTGTCCAGCTCAAAGAACGGGAACTAATAGTGGGACAGGACTGATAACCGAAACCTTGCAAAGAATGTGATGACTGAATAACTGGCCAAGTTTTCGGCCACCAGTGAGAAGAAATAATACTTTTGTCTGCTGCTGTGTCTAAAATCCCCTTAAATTGTTTCCCTTCTATAACTAACTCTAAAGAAGGCCTGGAATCTAAAGGCATTATTAAATAGGCCGAATCATTTCCAGTAGAACCAATCCCTCTGGTAGCTTGAGGGACACCAGAAGAGGGAAAACAGCCATGAAGGCTTGGCTGAATTACTAACTGAGCTATTCTATCTCCTTGTGAAATAGAAACGACACCCTGAGGACAGGAACAGAGAACTTGAAGTCCCCCTTCATAATCTTGACCTACATCTCCAGGGTGAACAATAAGACCTTGTAGTGAAAGGGAAGCCCTGCCCAATATTAGGCCGACACTCCCAGATGGCAGAGGTCCTTTATAGTCAGTAGGAATAGGCTGCTCTCCCATTTGAGGGATCAGCATGAATTGGGTGGTGGTACGGAGGTCCAATCCAGCTGAGCCTTCTGTTGCCCTGCGGACTGTGGGGTCCACCTTTCGCCTGTCGTGGTCCCGTATGTTTTCGGGCCCTAAGACCTGAGGGCCCTGTACTGGTTTTTTGAAATGGTGTCATTATCTACTGCTTGAGGGAATCCTGGCTGCAGGAGCCTGCCTCGAATGTCCCTGATTGAACGACAAGCGCTAGTCCAATGATATCATTTTCCACACTTAGTGCACAATCCTGGTGCTCTCCTTTTAACAAGGGCTCTACAGTCCTTTTTTAAGTGTCCCGGTTTGCCACGATTATAGCAGAGTTTGAGCTCAGCCATGTCAGGGCATTTTTGCACTTGTAGAATGGCAGCTGCTAAACCTGCATTAGTGAGTGGCCCACCAAGTTCACGGCAAACCTTCGACCAGTCCTGCAGTCCCTTGCTTTTTCCAGGTGTAATAGCTGCCCTGCATTCCTGGGTAGCCTGTTCATATATCAACTGTTCAATTAAAGGCATAGCTGCTTTTGTATCTCAAAATATTCTCCCTGCTGCCTCTGTCATTCTAGCCACAAAAATTGAGTATGACTCCTGGTATACCTGAGTGATCTTGGTCAAATGCCCACTTGCCTCTCCCTTCTTAGAGAGTGCCTTACATGCCTTAACAGCGGCAGCTGAGATCTGGGCGTATGCTTCCCAATAATAATCTGTTTGGTTAGCAGCATGCTGTCCCTGACCTGTAAGCAATTCAAATGTCCATGTCCTTTGGTTTCCTTCCATGGTGGCATTGGCCCTTGCCTGCGTCTGACAGGAGTCCTGCCACAAAACTTTCCATTCAAGATACATCCCCATACTGGGGGCTGCAGCTTTTACTACAGTCTGGCAATCACCAGGAGTCATAGTGTGAGTTGCAAGCCTTTCAACTTGTGCTACAGTGAAATTAGCTCTGACTCCATAACACGGACTGTTTCTGCAAGCTCCTTAATCTGTATATATTCTACTGGAGCATGAACACGCCCTCCCTCAGCTCTTTCAAAAACTGGAAATGCCTGTTGTATCTTCCTCTGTTCCTCTTTTGGTATAAATGAGTCTGAATGATACCTCTGCACATAAGGCTCAGAATGGTGCCTCTGCACATAAGGCGGAGGTGCACTAGAACCCTGAATTTGCATATCCGAAGACTGCGCAATGATTTGACATTTGTCTCTAGCTGCTTTCATGTTATTCTGTAACTGATTAACTCGTCTTTCATCTGACTGGTATCTTTCTCCCTCACAACCTGTCGCTTTCTTCTCTAAGTCTGTTTCCTCATAGGAGCTAAGTTCCTTATCTGATTCTGAGCTACTGACAGCTAGCTGCTTAAACTCATCTAGTGGTGGGTAGAGGCTTCTTTCCTTATGTGCCTCTCCAGCTCGATCTCCCTTCTTCTCTCCCTTTCCATCCCTTTTTCTAATCTCTCCCCAGGTATTTTCCCTGACATTCTCTTTTCCTCTGTCTCAAGGCTCATGGAAAGGCCTAAATTCTTCAGTGCACTTTGTTTCCTCTCTATTTTTACTCTCTCTCCCTGATCTACCTCTGATAGACTTTCTTGAATTTCGTCCAGAACTTTCTGCCCTGCTTCTACCATTTGCTGACAATCCTCATCTGTTAAACATGATTTCACCAATTTCATAGCAGCATAATCCCTGCTTTAAGTTTGCCTTTCTGCTGTTCCCTAACTAGATCTCCTTTCAGTTTGTCCCAAGAGGCGACAGTTAATGACAATGAGCAAGCATACCATGGTGCAACACGGTCTATCTCTCTGAGAAATCCCTCTTAGGTCTTAGTGGCGATTTTTAGGCCACACTGCTTCAGGACTGAGCGTAAGCCCACTACTATAGAATGGGAGATTCCCATACTGCCGCTGTCCAGGCCTGACCGGGCCTGAAATTGGTTGCTGTCCAGGCGCTGTCCAGGCCTGACTGCGACTAAGAACCAGTCAACAGTTCCAGTGGTGGAAACAAAACGAAACCAAAAGGAAAAGTGTAATCGCCATGCAAACAATCAAAAGGGCTTCTAACTCTGGAGAAATTTCAAGATTGTACGTACCTTGTAGAGCCTTTTGTCCCACAGTTCTGATTCTGCCCCGTGAATGAGGGATCTTCCTTGCGCCGGTGTGATGACAGTTCCCGGGTTTTGGCACCACTTATTGCGTCCAGCTCGACCAGCAAGAAAGATGCAACAAACCAGAATCTTCCTCAGCAAGAGCTTTATTGCTTGCTTCTCAGGAAGATCCCGATCCGGGAAAATGGCACTGCTTTTATAACCAGCAGTGTGACGTTTCAGCACCTGATATGGCATGACAGCTCCTGATTCATTGCTTGCCCATCACCCCACTATTACACCCCGAGAATGGGAGTGACTAGGAGTGAATTCACTCTCTCACCTGCGTACAAGGCTTGTTTACTAGTTAGGCACTGTGGAGGCCCGCACCATCTTATAATGGTGATTGCTCACGGCACACATGGCTCTTCTCAGAGATTACTGGCGGCACGCACGTAATTGCTTGCAGCACGTATCGGCTCTCCACAATTCACCACGATATCTGCAGTCCCTTCTATGAATAGTCTGTTGTAACCTGGAAAATTCTGGTCATCCACTCTGATACCACTACTGTTGTAGCAACTTGAACTTCTCTTAAACCAGTCAGTCCCTTTCTATAGAGATGATTCATCCCTGGAGCATCTACATGGGAGAGAGAATGGGGAGCATAGAAATCAGAGAGAGGCAGAAGTAATCTAGACTTCAAGTTGAGAAAAGAAAAAGTGGTCCTGGGGAAAATACAGTGATTTCTGGGTAGAGAATATGGAGCATCCCAGTAAAGGTAGTTCTGAACTGGCTTGTTTATCTTGAAGGCAGACTTGGGCATTGTATAAAGCTCTCTTGTAAGATCTCATACACAAAATTTTGCTCAATGTCTGACTCAGAAGTAATATTTCAGCAGTATCTAGGATTCATGCTGGAAAAAACTGGAGAAAAGAAATCAGGATTTTTGTGGGCCAAGGTCCATGACATAAGGCTTCAGATATCTAAATTGGCAAAGCTCATGCAGCCAAGAGAAACCTTTACACAGACACCTAGAGTCTTGTGGCAATGAGCCAGGATCAAATTCACCATAACTATCCATATTTTAGCATTCCTTGTGCTATGATAATAAAGGACACAGCCTGAGTTCATATAAATCATTAGGTCTGCTTTTATTGGGTTCTAACTTCCTGGGGCCGGGCTCTAAAGCAGGACAAATCTTTCCTCTGATCAGCAGAAGATATAACATGACCTAGTCATGTCGGGCATGCATGCAGAGCTTAGAGAATGAGAACCCTGAAGGGGCATAGAACCTCAAGAGATCAAGAAATAAATTGACTTCTGTTTGGCATTTGCCTGTCAGAGAGAGAAGCACTTAAGGCAGGGTCATCTCTGCCTTTCATTGTTTCAGGACTCAACACTCTGCAACTTTGTTTCAATACCTTCTTTCTGTTAACCATTAGCTTGCCTTTAGCCTCCTAGACTCAGTGTTGCTGAGTGTGAAACAGAGTATACTCCTGACAGCCTCAGGAGCATGTAGATGTGTAATTCACACACAAGTACCAATTCAAATGTGTTGTGTCTGGCCAGCGGCTCACATGTCTGGGTTCTAATCTGGAAAGGAATCTTGGAAACCTGGAAGAGAACAGGGAGCTAGGCAGAGAAGAGAAAGATGTAGCTAAGGCAAAATTCTGAACAAAGCTCAATTTTACTATTTCTGAAACTCATTTATGAAGCAGGGGTAGGGACCTGATTCCCGCCAAATCATCTTGGAGTAAAGTTACAGGTGAACACGTGATGGGTCCAGAAATGCTAGTTGGAAAGCAGCAGCAGTGGGAGTGGCAGGGTTATAGAGCTGCAAGCTCTGCTGAGATGCTCTCTAATACTGAAACCTGAGCAGATCAGCTGAAAATGAAAGGAAGCTTGTTCAGGTATAAGACTAAAAATAAGGGTTCTGGGCATGGAGGAACAACACTTGTGAAATATCAATCTGATATATAAGGAAAAACAGAAATAGACTAGCAACAACCAGTCCCAGAGAATAGAGGGAGATAGCTTACGAGGTTAGTCAAGCACCATTTGCTCTTTGGAATGCCTAACTGCTCATCCATCCAATTTTGCTTGTAACCATCTCCTTTCTAATCTACCAGCCAGATAATATGCAAAGCCTGAGGGACCTTCTAACATTCAGTCCTAAAAGGGAGGTCACCATCAAATCTCCACCTCAGTGTTCAGGAAACACTGTAATAAAAGACAGAAACAGTGTAGGATCATAAAAACTATCTTGATTGTAACTACTAGAATTTAGTCCTAGCTACACACTTTTATTAAAAAAACTGACATCAATGAAATTTATATTTTACAGTTGTTTCTACAACAGAACAAACGATCTACATTTGGGGTTGGTCTTCCTATTTCACATAATCAAATCAGGAAAAAAAATTCCTCACAGGTGCCCCAAATTCCCAGAGTTTTAGTGAATTCCTAATATTATCAGGGTTACAACCAAGACTAGCCTTCATAAGTATACCTCTTGTCAATAAGACATACAATCATATCTCCTTATATTATATTAATTTCGAAAGGAAAGCAATAGTTATGCCTAGCACAGTATCCTATATCCAATATACAACTGCAAATAAAGTATATGAATTTCCAGGGCAGAATCATGCTTAACATGAGATAAAATTCCATATACAACTACAATCATATTTAATCTTTTAGAACAGATTACAATTTCTTAATTGTAACACCATATAAAATCAAATTCAAAGCATTGTTTACTTTCAAAGTACACTGACATGATTATACATTCTCATTCAAAATAAGAGGAAAAGAAACATAAACAGGAAATATTGGGAAAATCAAGATCAAATCTAGCTAGACAAACCCCAAATCCTAAATTTATGTACATTGTGGCTTAAAAAGCTCTTCCTATCTAGTTTCATGACTACAATATATTTCTCTGTCTTGGGCTGGTTCCATTCTTTGTGTGTAGCTTTCTTTGAGAGATATCGCACAGCTGTGGACCTTCTTACATCCTGATTGCTATATCACAATATAGGCTTCCCTTTCATACCTTCACAAAAAGCCTCTCTAGACATCTATTCAGGGACTTCGCTGCAACCTGGATGCCCTCAGTGGCTTTCCATAACCACGTAGGAAGACTCCATGGCTCTTTTCCTTCTGTATCCTTCATTAATCTGATGAAAGAACTACATGGTGGATGTTGCCAAGTTCTTTTGCCTGCTTTAGATAGAACCTGCCTGCTTCCTTGAATATTTTTTCATAAATTTGATATGTTGTTTTTCTGCTATAAACAGATCAATCCTGGGGACATTTCTTTGCACAAGTTGCAGGATTAGCTTGGTGGATACTCACCTCGAGGAAACAATTCCCTTTATTACATTACTCCTTATATCTTTCAACACTAGCTATGGCTCCCACAAAAAAATTTTCTGGTGCTCTTTTTTTCTCCAAACTTAAATTCTAGCTCATCCCTTAAAGAATGAGTACAATCAGGAAAACAAAAGTCAAGAAGCATTAGCGATGTGGGAATAAAGTACAGCTGTACTGCTGGTGGGTGCTTAAGTTGGTACATCCAGGATAAAATCAGTGTGGAATTTGCTAAAAATATCTAAAAATAGAACTAACTGGTGACTCACCTATATCACACTTGAGTGTAGAAAAGATAGCATGGTTATCTATTGATACTTGCTCAGTCATTTTTGTTGATTTTGTTTTCAAAAAAGGAGATGCAATCAGCTGTAACTAAATTTGCTAGAGAGTATATGGAATTTGAAAATACTATATAATAAATGCGTTAAGTCAGGCCTATAAAGAGAAATGCTACGTGTCTGTAATCACATTTGGTCTAGCTTCAACTATTAGATTTTTTGTTTAACTTGGAGTATCTGTGGAGATAAGGAACCCCAAAGTGGCACATGGCATGGAAGAAAGGATGAAGCCTTTATGGAAGGAGGGAATGACAGAACACATGCAACATAGTAGGAGGAGGAAACATTAGAGATTACAAGTTTAGGTAAGCATGAGTATAGGATTATGTCTGTTATTCCCATACGGAATGCCACATTGTAGGAATTTTATTTAAAATATTACATTTAAGTGGCATTACTCTTGGTTACAGTCCAAAACTTGATACTACAACTTATTAGCGTTCTCACGCCCGGCCAGGAAGAACACAACAGACCAGAATCTTCTGCGGCAAAACTTTATTGCTTACATCTTCAGGAGCTAGGAGCGCAAACCCCCAGTCCCAAAAGCGAAAGCCCCTTCAATCATCTTTAGGAGCCAGAGCTCCGGCGCGCCAAAGCGCAGAGCGCGCTCTATTGTTTACATCTTTAGGCAGCGAGAGAGCGCAGGGCGCGCAGAGCCAGAGAGATGCCAGCAAGAGAGAATGGCGGAAAACCCCGTCCCCTTTTTTTAGGAGAATTATATTTCGCCTAGGACGCATCACTCCCTGATTGGCTGCAGCCCATGGCCGAGCTGACGTTCACGGGAAAGGCAGAGTAAAAGTAGTCGTAAAATACCCTTGGCACATGCGCAGATTATTTGTTTACCACTTAGAACACAGGATGTCAGCGCCATCTTGTGACGGCGAATGTGGGGGCGGCTCCCAACATCTCCCCCTTTTCTTTTAATAAGAGCAAATAGGCCACCCATATTAATGAGAGTGGAGATAGAGGTCAAATCCCCAGTGTGTAGGTAAAGGAGCCGTACACATAACCTCCTCCCAGGCTCATCACCCAGAGGGGTCCTGGTCTGGTCCCGTGTTGTTTTTCCTGGGGGAAGGACACTTGAACACTCAACCTTCTTGAAAGATGACATGTCTCCCTAGAATAGGCTCATTTTATGCCGCAGAGCCCTTCTATTGCAGTGCTTAGCCGTGCAACTCTCTCGGGCTGCTGAAGCACACTCACTCTATCCCGTGCAATGAGACTAGTCTCATGGGATATAAGAGCTGAGTGGCCAGCGACCTATTGCCTAAGCATAGATATATCAGGGGAAGCTCCATGTTCTAGTCCTGCAAGCGCCTGGGCAATAACCACCTTGTCTCTCCTAGTTTGGGCCTTAAGCTTACAGACCAATCAAAGAAGCAACACTAATCCACAGCAAAGTGTATCTCCAAATAATATCAATCCCACCCATTCTTTAAAGAAGGGAAATGCTGAGGAGATCCAATTGGGTAATCCTTTGGTCAGGGACAGGTCCAAGCGCGTGGAGTTGACCTGAAGTCTCAATTCCCGAAGGATCTGTTCAAATTCAGCCGTCCAATTCTGTAACATATACTGAAAAAGACTTTTTGACAAATTAGCTGCCCTAGTAAATTTAACATACTGAATGGAAATAACACACAATCCTGGAAACTTTTGTTTACATCCCAGCTGAGCTATTTGCCATAATACATCTAGTTGTTCCTAGACAAGATCTATGAGTTGATTAACCAGCATGAGACCTCTCTGTATCTTGACATTAGCTGAGGCCTGTTTATCTATGACTGTAGTCACTGAGGCTGACAAAGTGTTAATGGTGTCAGTCATCTGGACCTGTCCAGACAGAGCCAAGGCTGTCTGAATTAAGGCTAAACCCAGTTCCTAGTTAGTGGTAAAAAAGCAGGAGAATACTTGAGCATTATACATCACCGTCATTGGGAGTGGAAATGTCGACATTATCCCCCAACGCTGCTCTCTCTTTATTATTGACGCCCTGGACATCACCAAGACGAGGGACATCAGTATTCCCTTGGTCAGTCTGGATTTTTCGGGTGAGTCTTTCTGGTATCCAAAATGGGTTGTCTTCATTCTGTGGGAAAACACAGATAGCTCCCCTGGATCTTATCAAAATAGGATCCGGGCCATACCATTTATTATCAAGGACATTTTTCCATTTAACCATCTCATTGGGCCTATCTGGCTCTGTACAATGACGTTCAGCCGCAGTATGGCCATGAGCATCAATATTTAAAAAATTGAGTGTAAAGAGTGCCATAGACACAGACACTCTTGGTGCTCGGGGTAAAATCTCTTCAATTCCCCTCTTTTGTTTTATAAGATAGGCTTTGAGGGTGCGATGCGCACGCTCAACAATACCCTGTCCTTGAGGGTTGTATGGAAGTCCAGTCAGGTGGGTTACGTCCATTTGACGGCAGAACTGCTGAAATTTTTGAGACGTATAAGCTGGTCCATTATCAGTCGTAAGGAGTTTGGGTTTCCCCCAAGCACTCCATGCCTCAAGACAATGTTGAATCACATGTGAGGCTTTTTCTCCGGTTAACGGAGAAGCAAACATGATGCCAGAACATGTGTCAATGGACACATGGAGATATTGAAGTTTTCCAAAGGAATAAACATGTGTAACATCCATTTGCCAGACCTGTAGAGGTCGAATACCGCGTGGGTTAATTCCCACATGAGGAACTGGCAAGAACTCACAGCAGCTTTGACATTGAGTAACAATGTCACGGGCTTCTTTTCTTGTCAAGGAGAAACAACTGCGTAATGTTTCAGCCGTCACATGAAAATTGTTATGAAAATTTCTTGCAGCCTCTACCGGGGATGATAGGGCAGCAGCCACCACTTTAGTGGCCTTATCTGCCAAATCATTTCCCAGAGCCATGGGGCCAGGTAGGCCTGAATGGGCTCTAACATGAGTAATATAAACAGGAAATCTTCTAGATAACAAAACTAATTGTATCTGTTGAAAAATATTGGCAACTCTACTGGAAGGCTTAATCACTCCAGCCACTTCTAAAAGATTTACTGCATTAACCACATAACAGGAATCTGACACAATATTAAGGGGTTCTAAAAAGGTTTTTAAAACTTCTAAAACCACTAAACATTCTACCACTTGAGGTGAATTTTCATTATATTGTTTGGATACCACTTTTTTTTTTTTTAAAGATTTATTTATTTATTATATGTAAGTACACTGTAGCTGTCTTCAGATACACCAGAAGAGGGCATCAGATCTCATTACGGGTGGTTGTGAGCCACCATGTGGTTGCTGGGATTTGAACTTCAGACCTTCGGAAGAGCAGTCGGGTGCTCTTACCCACTGAGCCATCTCACCAGCCCTGGATACCACTTTACCATTAGCCACATAGGCACCTATGCCAGTTTTTGATCTATCAGTATATACCACAATCCCATTTTTAAGTGGGTTTCTTACTGTTATTTGTGGAAACACAACAGATTGATTTTGGGCAAACTGTAAGATTGGATGTTTTGGATAATGGTTATCTATTCGTCCTGAAAAGGAGGTAACTAAAACTGCCCAATCATTAGATGTGGCTGCCAAGGTTTGAACCTGTGCAGCGGTATAAGGTACAATTAAAAGATATGGACTTCGCCCAAAGTGGGTGATTGCTGCTTTTAGGCCTCTAAGGGCAAGCTGTGCAATTGCATCAGGATACCAATCTATTATTTTAGCTGGGGATACGTTTGGATGGATCCACAACAATGGCCCATTCTGCCACAAAACTGCGGTTGGCAATTGTGCTGTCTTAAAGACACACAAACTGAAAGGCTGCGAATCCTCAATACGTTGTAATTGTGCATTCTGTAATGCCTTTTCCACCTTTTGTAAGGCCTGGTTAGCAGCTAGAGTAAGAGTCCTAGGGGAGGAGATATGAGGATCTCCTTCTAAAATACTAAACAAAGGCCTTAACTCAGCGGAAGGAATCTTTAAAAAAGGTCTGAGCCAATTAATATCTCCCAACAGCTTTTGAAAATCATTTAAGGTATGGAGGTGATCACTTCTTATCTAAACATGTAAATATTGATTTCTCTCAAAGGAGGAAATATGCGTGACATCCATTTGTCAGACCTGTAATGGCCTGACGCCACGAGGGTTTACCCCTACGTGAGTAGATAAAATTTGACAACAATCTAAAGGCATTATTAAGTAATCAGAATCATTTTCAGTAGAACCAATTCCTCTTGCAGCTCTAGGAATACCAGAGGAAGAAAAAACAGCCATGTAGGCTTGGCAAAATTATTAGTTGAGCTATTCTGTCTCTTTGTGATATAGAAAAGACAACTTGAGGACAAGAACAGAGAACCTGAAGTTCCCCTTTATAATCTTGATCTACAACTCCAGGGTAGACAATAAGACCTTGTAGGCTGCAAGAGCCTGCCTCTGTCATTATTGTCCAGTGGCTTCACCTGCTCGGGAGAGCGCCTTCCAGGCCCTAATAGCCTTTTCATCTGATTCAGAACTACTGAGAACTGGCTTCTCTAATTGATCTTTTTTTTTTTCTTTTCTCTTCTCCTTCCTTCTAATCTCTCCCCAGGTATTCTTACCTGACCTAAACTTTTCCTCGGGTTCAAGACCCTTGGAAAGGCCTGTATACTTATTTTGTGAACCATATTTTCTCTTTGCTCCTATTCTCTCTCCCCGCTTTACTTCTGATAGATTGTCCTGAACTTCATCCAGAATCCGCCCTGCCTTAACCACTTGATAACATGTGAAAAGGAACAAAAGGGCTTCTAACACTAGAGAAAGTTCAAGGCCAAACATATCTTATAAAGCTATTTTCCACTTTACTTCTGATAGACTGTCTTGAATTTCCTTAGAAAGTTCAAGGCCAGGCGTACCTTGTAAAGCTATTTTCCACTTTACTTCTGATAGACTGTCTTGAATTTCGTTAGAAAGTTCAAGGCCAGGCGTACCTTGTAAAGCTATACTTACGGGTTACCGCCGTTCCCCAGCTGAAAAGTTCTGAATTCATGCAGTTGAATCCTTCTCAACAGTCTGCTTTACGGGAACCTTTATTACCGCGACCCGCAGTTCTGGTTCTGGAATGAGGGATCTTCCTTGCGCCGGTGAAACTCCCGTCCCGAGTTTCCTCCCGGGTTTTTTCTTCCCGGATTTTTTCTCGTCCCGGGTTTCGGCACCAATTCTTATTAGCGTTCTCACGCCCGGCCAGGAAGAACACAACAGACCAGAATCTTCTGCGGCAAAACTTTATTGCTTACATCTTCAGGAGCTAGGAGCGCAAACCCCCAGCCCCAAAAGTGAAAGCCCCTTCAATCATCTTTAGGAGCCAGAGCTCCGGCGCGCCAAAGCGCAGAGCGCGCTCTATTGTTTACATCTTTAGGCAGCGAGAGAGCGCAGGGCGCGCAGAGCCAGAGAGATGCCAGCAAGAGAGAATGGCGGAAAACCCCGTCCCCTTTTTTTAGGAGAATTATATTTCGCCTAGGACGCATCACTCCCTGATTGGCTGCAGCCCATGGCCGAGCTGACGTTCACGGGAAAGGCAGAGTAAAAGTAGTCGTAAAATACCCTTGGCACATGCGCAGATTATTTGTTTACCACTTAGAACACAGGATGTCAGCGCCATCTTGTGACGGCGAATGTGGGGGCGGCTCCCAACAACTTTCTGAAGAAACCACATACTCGAGTAATAGAACATGAATAAATAAAGTTATAAACAATCTTGAAATTTAATTCTTAGGGCTTGCTGTTATATAGTGGCAGAATGTTCTGTTTATGCTACTAGCAGAAAAAGTAATCAAGCATATTACACATCTGTGATCCCTGACAACAAGATTAGTGACTCATTTGAAATATACTGTGTACATATATATCATCTAGGTTTAAAGTAATATATTCCTGTTGTCTATTTTTCTGTGTTTACTTCTAGATCATAGGAACTATTTTACTGTTACCTAGAACTGATTTTAGAACGAGGACAGAATACTTTGTCTTAATAATTTCATGCCTACCTAAACATAAATACACAATATTGTTTAAAAAATAATAATTATGAATATTTTCTACCTGCATTGGGTAGTGCCATAATAAGTTCATATTTCAAACTACTGATTAATAATATGAAACAAAAAAATGTTAAATTTTAGGATAGATAGTTATAATACTTCAGAAAGTTGTCAACAAATTACACAGGGAAGGAGAAATAGAATACATCGATTTCTCCACGTATGGTTATTGAGATTTTGGCCAGGTATAGTAGCCTGGGTTGGCATTTGAGTTCTCTTAGTGTCTGTATAACATCTGTTCAGGCTCTTCTGGCTTACCTAGTCTCTGGTGAAAAGTCTGGTGTAATTCTGATAGGCCTGCCTTTATATGTTACTTGACCATTCTCCCTTACTGCTTATAATGTTCTATCTTTTTTTAGTGAATGTGTTTTTCTGATTATTATGTGTTGGGAGGAATTTCTTTTCTGGTCAAGTCTATTTGGAGTTCTGTAGGCTTTTTTTTATGTTCATGGGCATCTCTTTCTTTAGGTTTGAAAAGTTTTCTTCTATAATTATGTTGAAGATATTTGCCGCCCCTTTAAGTTGAAAATCTTCATTCTCATCAACTTCTATTATCTGTAGGTTTGGCCTTCTCATTGTGTCCTGTGTTTCCTGGATGTTTTGAGTTAGGATCCTTTTGCATTTTGCATTTTCTTTGATTGTTGTGCTGATGTTCTCTATGGAATCTTCTACACCTGACATTCTCTCTTCCATCACTTGTATTCTGTTGCTGATGCTTGCATCTATGGTTCCAGATATCTTTCCTAGGGTTTCTATCTCCAGCGTTGCCTCACTTTGGGTTTTCTTTATTGTGTCTACTTCCATTTTTAGGTCTAGTATGGTTTTGTTCATTTCCATCACCTGTTCGGATGTGTTTTCCTGTTTTTCTTTAAGGAATTCTACCTGTTTGGTTGTGTTTTCCTGTTTTTCTTTAAGGACTTGTAACACTTTAGCAGTGTTCTCCTGTATTTCTTTAAGTGAATTATTAAAGACCTTCTTGATGTCTTCTACCATCTTCATGAGATATGCTTTTAAATCCGGGTCTAGCTTTTCAGTTTTGTTGGGGTGCACATGATTAGGTGGAGTGGGAGTGCTGTGTTCTTGATTTCTGTTAGTACAATTCTTACATTTGCCTTTGGCCATCTGGTAATCTCTGGAGCTAGTTGTTATAGTTGTCTCTGGTTAGAGCTTGTTCCTCAGGTGATTCTGTTAGCCTCTATCAGCAGACCTGGTAGACTACATCTCTGCTCTGAGTTTCAGTTGTCAGAGGACTCTCTGCAGGCGAGCTCTCCTCTCACGGGAAAGGTGCACAGATATATGGCCTTAAGACCCCCCTCCTGGCCGAAGAAGAAGGCCCAAAACAGGACCTGTCCTGAAGCTGAGTTGCTTTGGCCTGTCCCAGAAGGTGTTAGCTTCTGTATTCTACACTCTCACACGTCCAGAATACACTCTGTGGAGTCCTGGAACCAAGATGTCTGCAGCTGATGCTCAGGCAAAGCACTCCTGCAATGGGCAGACCTCTTTCTTCTGGCTGGGAAAGTGGCCAGATGTCTGAAGCCTGTGCAGAATACTCTCGGCTGGGTCCCGGAACCAAGATATCTGCTGCCGATGCTAACTCAAAGCAGTCCCGCACTGGTCAGACCCCTTTCCTCTGGCCTGGACATTTGCCAGTTGTCTGGGCCCGAAAAGTGGGCTTCCTTAGAAGCTCTGTGGCTCCCACCTCTCCCAGAAGCTTTTGGCTTCTGTATTCCGTACTCTCACCTGTGCAGAATACACCCGGTGGGGTCCTAGAACCAAGATGTCTGTTGCTGATGCTCAGGCAAAGCACTTCTGCACCAGGCGGACCCCCTTTACTCTGGTTCGGAAAGTGGCCGGATGTCTGGGGCCTTTGCAGAATACACTTGGCAGGGACCTGGACCAGTCTTGTGCTTCTTCAGAAAATTGACATAGTACTACCAGAAGATCCAGCAACACTTCTCCTGGGCAAATACTCAGAAGATGTTCCGATGTGTAATAAGGATTCATTCTCTATGATGTTCATATCAGCCTTATTTATTTATTTTGTTAATATTTTTTATTATTACGTATTTTCCTCAATTACATTTAGAATGTACATTTAGAAAGTCACCCATACCGTACCCCCCACTTCCCTAACCACGCATTTCCATTTTTTGTCTCTGGCATTCCCCTGTACTGTGGCATATAAAGTTTGCATGTCCAACGGGCCTCTCTTTCCAGTGATGGCCTACTACGCCATCTTTTGATACATATGCAGTCAAGAATTCCGGGGTACTGGTTAGTTCATAATGTTATTGGACCTACAGCGTTGCAGATCTCTTTAGCTCCTTGGATACTTTCTCTAGCTCTTCCATTGAGAATCCTGTGCTCCATCCAATAGCTGACTTTGAGCATCTACTTAAATATTTGCTATGCCCCAGCCTTGTCTCACAAGAGACAGCTATATCTGGGTCTTTTCAGCAAAATCTTGCTAGTTTATGCAACGGTTTCATCGTTTGGAGGCTAATTATGGGATGGATCTCTGGACATGGCAGTCTCTAGATGGTCCATCCTTTTGTCTCAGCTCCAAACTTTGTCTCTGTAACAGTCTGGCGGTTCCTCAGAAAATTGGACATGGTACTGCTAGAGGATCCCACAATACCTCTCCTGGGCATATATCCAGAAGATGTCCCAACCAGGAAGAAGGAAACCTGCTCCACTATGTTCATAACAGCCTTATTTATAATAGCCAGAGGCAGGAAAGAACTCAGATGCCCCTCAACATTGGAATGGATACAAAAATTGTGGTACATTTACACAGTGGAGTACTACTTAGCTATTAAAAAATGAATTTATGAAATTCCTAGGCAAATGGATGGATGTGGAGGGCATCATCCTGAGTGAGGTAACACAATCACAAAAGAACTCAAATGATATTTACACACTGATAAGTGGATATTAGCCCGGAAACTTAGCATACCCGAGATATAAGATACAATTTGCAAAACACATGAAACTGAAGAATGAAGACCAAATTGTGGACACTTTGCCCCTTCTTAGAATTGGAAGCAGTCACCAGCATTATTTATAATAGCCATTTGCTCGAAAGAACTCAGATGTTGCTCAACAGAAGAATATATGATACAGAATGGATACAGAAATTCTGGTACATTTAAACAATGGAGTACTATTCAGCAGTTAAAAACAATGAACTTATGAATTTCTTAGGCAAAAGCATGTATCTGGAGGATATCATCCTGAGTGTGGTAATCCAATCACAAAAGAACACATATGATATGTACTAACTTATAAGCCAATATTAGCCCCCAAACAGACTACTCAAGATACAATTTCCAAAACGCATGAAACTCGAGATGAAGGAAGACCAAAGTGTGGATACTTCATTGGTTCTTATAATGGGAACAAAATACCCATGGAAGGAGTTACAGAGACATTTTGGAGGTGAGAAAAAAGAAACGACCATCCAGAGACTGCTTCACCTGGTGTTTCATCCCATAGACAACCACCAAACCCAGACAATATTGCATATGCCAGCAAAATTTTTTGACAGGACACTGGAATAGCTATCTCCTGTGAGGCTATGCCAGTTCCTGGCAAATACAGAATTGGATACTCACAGTCATCTATTGGATGGTACACAAGGCCCTTAATGTGGAATCTAGAGAAAGTACCCAAGGAGCTAAAGGGTCTGCAACCTTAAAGGAGGATCAACAATATGGACTAACCAGTAACCCCCTGAACTATGTATCTAGTTGCATATGTGGCAGAGGATGGCCTAGTCAGCCATCAAAGAGAGGAGAGTCACTTGGTCTTGTGAAGATTATATACCCAAGTACAGGGGAATGCCAGGGCCAGGAAGCAGGAGTGGGTGAGTTGGCAAGCAGGGTAGGGGAAGGTATAGGAAACGTTCAGGATAGCATTTGAAATGTAAATGAAGAAAAATATCTAATAAAAAATGAGTTAAAAATATTAGCAAAACCTTATATTAGCACGTTAACAGCACATCCTAAAGATCTCAAACACAAAGAAGAAATGACACCCAAAAGATGTGGTGGCAGGAAATAGTAAAACTCAGGGTGGAAAAAAAAATAGAAAGAAAAATACAAATAAATTTTTGGAACAAATATTGGTTCTTTGACAAGATCACTAAGATAAACAAACTATTATTCAAGTTAACTAAAATAAAAAAGATAATATCCAAATTAGCAAAATCAGATATTAAATGGGGGGACAGAACAACAGACACCTGATAGGTCAGAATGTTTCGCAAAGTGCTTCTTCCTCCTAGAAGCACACTTGCTCAACCATATTAATTGCTGCTGTATTCATAATTATCTGCAACTGGAAACAACCTACATGTCCATAAACTGAAGAATGTATAACATATATGTTATATTTATACAATGGAACATTACTCAGCTGTTATGAAATGGATGGAAACAGAAAAAAATAAAAAAATAAACAAAACTAAAAACAAAAACATAACCTGAATAACGTATCCCAGTCCCAGGAAGATAAATATGCTATGTGTTGATTTATATGTTGATATTGACTGGGCTGGATAGTTTTTTGTCAACTTGTCACAAAGTAATGTCCCCTGAGAGTAGGGAATCTCAATTGAGAAAATGTCTCCATAAGATTGGTCTGTGCAGGCAGGACTGCAGGGCAGTTTCTTAATTAATGATTGATGGGTAGGATTTCTGCCAATTGTTGATACTGCCATCCATGTGCTTGTGGTTCTGAGTTCTCTATGAGAAAGCATGAAACCATGGGGAACTAACCACTAAGCAGAATGCTGCAGACACTCTGGGCCCCTTTGTCTGCGTGGAACGGATCTCTAGTCACAGGTGGGCAAAGCGTTGGATGAAATGATAGATAGATACACAGAGAAGAGGTTGTGTAGAATCTGAATGTAATGTGTCAAATTGAGCATCAAACTTTTTATACAGAAGAGAATAGGAAAGTTGGGTGACACACAAGCAAGGTACAAAGAGGTTACTGGATTCTTACAGAAAACGGAGGAATACAAACTCAGAAGTTCTCACAGGAAACACCTGGGATAAAATTCACTGTTAACAACTGGGATCAAAAAGAGCTCTACCAAATATCCACATAATCTTAGAAGCCAGGGTCAAGGGATTCGTGCCCTTGCTATAGTTCCTATTTTAGTCTATTGTATAGACCACCTTCCCCCTAGGCCATTGTAAATACGTGTATATGGGTGGAACTCAGCTATCTATAGTTCTAAGTATGTACTCTGCTTCCTCCTTAGGTCTCAAACTTCCTTCATCCTAGATGATGATAAATTCTTGTGTAGGGCAGTGACTTAGCTTTTATTCAAAGTGGTAGTATAATACCAGAGGCAATTCTGAATGCCACTGAATAGGCAACATTCTTACTGAATTCCAAGCCCATGGTCAGCTCAAGGACTTTCTAGGATATTGGAACACTGGCGAAAGCTTAGCTATATCAGAATTCAATCTTAAAAATAACTTATAATAAGATAACACTAAAAGAGAGCATGTGGATCCATACACCAGACTAACGCGGGAATAGGGGATGAGTATATGGGTTAATGAGAAGGCCAAAACTCCAGAAGGTGAGCTTCCATGAAACTCTTTGCCTCATGAGTTCTTCCAGGCCTCTCGGCCTGTCAAGCTGACTCGACTGGTGTGCGTGGCAGCAGTACCCATCCATGGTCTCTGTATTAGCTCCTGCCTCTAGGTACCTGGCCCATTTCAGTTCCTGTTCTGTCTGTCTTCAGATGATGAATAGCAATGAAGAAGTGTAAACCAAATAAGTCCTACCCTCCCCAACTTGTGCTTGGGTTATAGTTTTTGGTGACAGCAATACAAAGATTAACACATTCTACATTACATATGTGATGGCCTGTCTACAATCTGTAGATCCAGTGAAGTTAGGTATAGAGGAAGGACTTGGGTGCATACATTGATGCCCATGGTATGGGGATATAGAATGGATTTTATTAGTGGACAAAGGTGGACAAGAAAGAGAAGATCAGGTGGCATAGGGGAGGGAGATGGGGTTGAATAAGGAAATGCAGGAAGAGATATTTGAAAGAGAAGAATTTGGTGAATGATGCCCGAAAGGTGTAGGAACTGGAGAGGATGGGAGGTAGTGAAAGAACCGTGGGGAGTAAAATTTGGGGGGACTGTAAGCAGGGTCTATTAAATGAGAAGTTAATATTATTTTTAATTTTACTAGAATATTAAGCATGGCAGAGGGGCTCCCAGGAATGTACATTTTACCTCCAAATTACTGGGCTTTCATGGATTCTTGGTAAGGTGAAACACTTAAAAGCTCTTACCACTCTTAAACACTTAAAAGCTGGTACCACTCTGTTACCACTCATGCTGTTGTAGAGTTTCTCTCTACTTGCTGCCCTCAAATCACATCCCTCATAATCTATGGATTGTATGAAAATTTAAGGTGGGTTCCAGCCCCTCACTGGGCAATATCATTGCCACCAACAGTGTTAGTTAGATCTAATTTCTCAAGGATTGCAGCTGATGCAGATTAATACTTCAACCACGATCTTGGAAAGAATTACTACGAAAAGCATGCCTTTTTTTTTTCAAAATTCAGGCTGGTGTTCAGATGATTATTATTTCTTTGTACCTATTTCCTCCCTCTGATTCCTGATATGATATAAGAAAAACATGGTTAATGTACAGATGTGCACCCTGAGGATTCAAAGTAGAAAGGGATGATAGGTTTTTACATAAAAGTTTAGTTTTGTGATTCTTTTAAGATTTTTGAAGGATTAATTTTTGAGATAGATAAAAACTAATCCTTTATGTATAACAGCAAATTTCAGTCTACCAGTAAGAGAAACTGGCTGAAAAAAATACCTTACTTGCTTACAAGTTGTTAATCTATAAAAAGTTTTTTTAGTTAGAAATGTGTGTTGGTTCTTGGGGATAATATTGGATATTTATAAACATAATTTATAAATAGCTCATCATAAAAGTATAGTGAGAAGATGCTTTTCCTTATATATTCTCATAATTATTCACTAGAAGAAAATAGAAAGTAACCAGTATAAATTTTATACTAATTGAAAGATTGTGCAGAGATATATAAGCAGTGTGAGAAAAATAAAGTTGGTGCTTTGTTCTATCCACCAAATGTGAGTATATATGGAAAGTGGTTGAAGCTTTGCACTGTCCAACAAATGTGTGTGTGTGAGTGTGTGTGTGTGATTGTTTGTGCTTCTTAAAGCTTGCTTCTTCTACCATGTATGTAAATGTGTCTTGCCTGCTTTATATGCCATCTAACCAACATCCCCTCCTTGAATCATTGAACACTCTATCACAGCTACTCTTGGAAAGGCAAACAGACAGCAAACACACAGAACCCTACTGGGCATAACTTGAACATGTATGAGACCACCCACCTCTTCCAGTGACACCCTTCCTCCAACAAGGAAACACCTAGTCCAACAAGGTTACTCATCCGAATACAGCCTATGGGCCGATGGGAACCAATTACATTAAAACTACCACACCTACCTAGCTACATGCATACATATATTCATGCATAAGAGATAAACAGAGAAAGAGGGTGAGAGAAATAGAAAGAGAAAGAGTGATTGGTAGATGATAGAGAAATAGTTGCATACATATCTATATAAATACATTCAATCATTACTTCATACATACATACATACATACATACATACATACATACATACATACATAGATGATGGATAGACAGATAATGATATGTGATATTAATCTAAACACTAAAGACATGTTGCCCTTTAACTCACACACACACACCCTGAGCATTGTTTACAATCCTCAATTAAGACATAAAGGTTGGACATTCGAACTACAAAGACATATAAAAACAAATCCACAAAACTCACAATGTTCATTTGGTGTGCATAGATTTGATTAATATCTAGGATTTTCTTTTTTGTGTATATTATGAGAGATTACACCCTAAAATCTTTCTCAAACTTGTCCATTATTTTAGTTACTACCGTGTACAACCTGATACTTATAATCCACTAGATAGTAACGTTACAGAAGGTATTTATTGTGCTGAAGATATTCAGTCATACCCCTCAGCTCCAAAATATATCTTTTAAAGACACATAGTAAGGAACGATCTTCCAAATGACCTGAAATGAAACTGTCACCTGGTGGAAAATAACACAGCACAGGAAGAAGTTTACACATAAAATTTATATTCATGTGAATATTGGTCAAAATGATTCCAATTGTAAAGTTGAATTACATAGTGGTATGTCTTTGAAACAATAGGAAAAAATGATGTGCATACATTGTGTTTTCCAAAAAGAGTAGGAAATGTAAAACATTTAAGCAGTGGCATGTTGGTTTCTAATGCCAGGAGATGACTAACATAGCAACAGACTAATAATGTATCCTCTTCAAAAGTTAAAAGAAAACAGCAACAACAAGAAGAGAACAACAATCACAAGGAATCATGTCATCCGTGGCATCTTTAGGAGGATGTGCAGCACTCTGAACATGGTTCCAAGGACTTTAGTAGATGTCTATTGCGTTGTCAGCCTGACAGGTTTGTGTTCAACCATCCATGTCTGTATACTAAGGTTGGGAACAATCCATCGGGGATGAGTGACCTAAAGATGATGAGTTCTACTCCCCACTCTCCTTGCTGCTCTGGAGACTTCAAACCTGAGGGGAGGAATGTTATATTGATGAGTATGAGAATGCTCAAATCCTTTTTGTCTACATTGTGTAAATGTGGCATCTCTTTAAGTGAAGTGTAAGACCTGCTTGGCCAGAAGGTACAACCAGAGGCCTGTTGAATAAAGATGCTACTATAGAGACCCCATGTAATGAGAAAGGTCTTTCTGAAGTACCCTTGGACAGAAGTGGAATTTAAGATCCAATTATTCAAAAATGGCATGTAGGCACTACTGTAGGCCTTATTGTCATACCGAGAACATCCCCAACACTAATCAGAGATGTATGGCTAGTGGTCAGAGGTGAGTGGGTAATGGACATTGGGAAGAAATGAGACCCTATGAGCCATGAAAAATAGATAGGACCCCAATGGTCAGAGGGGAAATACACGAGGGCATCTTTGTGAGAATTTGGAAATCTAAAACCCCTTTGTACAGGTAAACTAGTATGTTGGTTGGGTAGAGTTTAAATTTGCATGTTCTTTCCTTGACATGAGCTCAAAGACTCAGCCTACCTCATGCAGTGGAGCCCATTCCAGGTAATTCCTTACAGCTAGCAACTCCTCATCAGAGACTAGAGCATCTGTCCACTGTAGTAAATGTGGTGCCGGATCAGGAAGCAGTCTGAGCACTCACCAAAAACCTGGCTGACAATTCCACACTAGTTCTTCTTCTCAGGCATATGTTCTTCTCCTGGGTCTAGGTATGAATCGTGAGGAATACATCATTTTAGTTTCTGCATTGAGGAAATGAGCTTTTGTTCTGGGCTGTACTTCTTAATGTTCGGCTCAGGTAATTTAAGCTTGGGTGGTCTGGAGGTCCATTTGGGAGTTAAAATTAGAGGAGGGGGTGACTAAGTGTCTCCATCAGAGGAGAACATTGCAAGGTAATTATTGGTCAGAAAGGCATATTTGATGACCACTTGGGGAAAATGAGATCTGAGGCCCCTGGTAACTCAGAGTCAGTAGATTGAAATCTTTTTGGTAAAGCAGAAGGATCTGAGGCCCAATTAAATAGACTTAGTAAGTTTACTCCCACAGGGGCATATTTAGAATGTCTGAGAACCCTTTGGATATTGGTGGACGGTAGCTCTCTATTAGAACAGGGAGGGCTGGTATATCTTTTGGTGAAAAGTGGAATATTTCAGGTATAGTCTAAAAGCAAATTCAGTAAAAAGACAGTAATTCGAATACTTTGGGCAAGGAGAGACATATGCAGTATCCCTATGTGCAGGAGAAGAATTGTTTCTGCCCGTCTCAGGATTGGTGATAGATCTAAGATTCTCTAAAATAGGAGGATGGTGATAGGAGCTTCATAGGATTGTATAGAATAATTTTGTCCTGTTATTCCTATGTCTGAAGCACTATTGATCAGAAATTGAACACTGATTGATACCTTGAGAATTCAAGGTCATTCCTGGTACTTACTCCTTCATCAGCTCCAAACATGAAATCACAATCAGAATACACATCATCTGAATGTCAGTGGTAGGCATGACAACAATCTTAGAAGTCTTTTAAGAGGGTGTAATGTAGTATTTTCTGGTTTAGTGTCTTCCTTAAATATATGTCCATCCACACATTCCTCTGCATGGAGGCCAGGATGTCTCTGTCTAAGGTAACAAAACAAAGATAGTAAACTGATTTACCCTTACCTTGATACTCTTCTGTTTGGGATTTCAGTCCAGTGTGTTCAGAAATCTCTTAGGTCAGAACAGTGCTTCCCAGACCACGGAAATTAGAAGTTATACATAGGACATACACTGGGAAGATGGAGAATCTGGGGGATTTCCTCAAACACACTGTGCTCCACAGAGGTTGGAGCACTCTCTGTTGTGAATGTCTAAATATTCCTAAAGTAAGATAGGGGAGGAGCTTGGGCAGTTTTGCACAGAAGTAGGATGGTTGTGCCCTTCATCAAAGAGGTAATGTGGCAAACTTCATGAGAATAAGGAAGTTGAAGCATTCTGGTCATAAGCAGCATTTCTGTGACACTTTGCAAGTGTGAAATTCTAAACCTACTTGTAAGAAGTGTAAAATCTCTGGCTATTTTCAATAAATAAGAAATACCATTTCACATTGGTGAAAATGCAAATACCTTCTGGAGAAGAGGGAGTCCCAGTATTGCTTGATCTGCTTGCAAATCTTTTTTGTAGAATTTAGGATATCCACATATTTTATGTAGTGTGTGGAAAGCAGGCAGCAATTGTTTCAGTATTCCAACAGGTTGGATGGTTATCTTTGGTCTATGAAACTTTTAGTCAGATGACATAAGAGCAAGGCCACTTTTCTTGAATGAAGGAATGTCTCCGAATATTTGTAACAGGAAGAAGTTTGGAAGTAATCTTAGACAGTTGTAATATAGCAGGCACACATAGTCAATAAGACAAGATCTATTTACACTTTACAAGAGAGGGTAGGTATGTGTCCACCACTGAAAAAAAAAGGAAATATTTCAGTCCAATATGGGCATTCGAGAAGGCTTTGTTGCCCAATAGACACAGGGAGAAGAGGAAATATTTATGACTAGATGTGGTGTGTCTGAGGCTCCCATAGGGAGAGGGAGAGGCACTGAAGCCCTGGTATGACTGGATGACATTTATAGACCTCTTCGACAGAGGATGTGAATTTGAGAACCACTGGAACAAAAAGAGTCATTCTGGTGCCCCTTTCAAATGAGGAGTTCGATGTGAGACACAGTTAAATGGAAATTTTTGCCCTCCATCAGATAGAGAATAGTTTGGAATTCTTTCTGATCAGAGAGGGTAATTATTGAAGACCTTTTGGACTGGAAGTGAAGTTTGGGGCCTGGGGCAGGTAGAGATGATCTCAGGCCTGTCAGGCTTACAAGACAGATATTGGACCCTCATGTATACAGAGGGTACATTTGATATATAATGGACACAAATTAGTGGTCTAAGTATTGATGTAGAAGATTAAAGCAGAATTAGAGTCTGCTTAATGTCCCCAACCTCTTTAGGGTTAAGGAAGTGACCTAGCCTACCTTAAGCAGGAGAGGTAGGACTGCTTCACAACTTAGAAGATTCCCATCTTCACATACACCTTGGTAAGCCTGGCAGCAATACAAGTATTATGCACCAGGCATGACTGTAAGTCTCTAAGCACTCTTGAAGCTTATCATCAGTTATATGGGTGTTTTCATGAAGGATGGTACGAAGGATAGATGACCTAAGTTTCAGGCTCTGTTAATGCAGGGCAGAATTAAGTGAAGTATAATTTCCTAGAGACCATCGTTGGAGGGAAATGATCTAAAGCTCATGATTGGAGTGTTATATTTGAGGCTCATATGTATGTAAGGATGCTCTTAGGATACCTGGATTTTGTTACCCTTGGGAAAAATGAAAATTCTGAGATTCCAATAGTAAACTCCAGTCATAATTATAACTGACCTTGGGCAGAAATGGAAGGTTTTGGGTATTGTTGGTAACAGCAGTAGGTCATGAAGGCCACCTATCCCAAGTGAAATTCTGATGACCCTTCATCCAAAGGTGATGGTATGAGATACCTTGAAAACAGGTTGAGTAGCATGTGTTCATACCTACAACTTCTATGACCTTCCGGACCCATTTTGCTTAAAAAGAAAGAACCTGGGGCTGGAGAGATGATTCAGTGGTTAAGAACACTGACGGCTCTCCCAGGGCTCCTGAGTTCACAAACATCTGTAATGGTATCCAGTGCCGTCTTCTAATGTGCAGGCACACATGCATAGAGAACACTGTATATATAATAAATAACTAAATACTTAAAAAAGAAAGGAACATAGGAATGAAGGAAGGATGGAAGGAAGGAAGGAAAGAAGGAAAGAAGAGAAAGAAATTTAGGAGGGAAGAAAGAAGGAAGGAAGAAAGAAAGAATGAAAGAAAGAAAGAAAGAGAGAAAGAAAGAAAGAGAAAGAAAGGAGAGGAAGAGAATGAAGGAGGGAGAGAGAGAGAAAGAGAGAGAGATAGAAAGAAAGAGACAGAAAGCAAGAGAGAGAGAAAAAAAAGAAAGAAAGAAGGAAGGAAAGAGAAAGAAAGAAAGAAAGAAAGAAAGAAAGAAAGAAAGAAAGAAAGAAAGAAAGAAAGAAAGAAAGAAAGAAAGAGAGAGAGAGAGAGAGAGAGAGAGAAAGAAAGAAAGAAAGAAAGAAAGAAAGAAAGAAAGAAAGAAAGAAAGAAAGAAAGAAAGGAAGGAAGGAAGGAAGGAAGGAAGGAAGGAAGGAAGGAAGAAAGGAAGGAAGGAAAGAGGGAGGGAAGAAAGTAAGAAAGAAAGAAAGTAAGAAAGAGAGAGAACGAAAGAAAAAGAAAGGAAGGAAGGAAGGGAGAAAGAGAGAGAGAGAGAGAGAGAGAGAGAGAGAGAGAGAGAGAGAGAGAGAGAGAGAGAGAGAGAGAGAGAGAGAGAGAGAGAGAAAGAGAGAGAGAGAGAGAGAGAAAGTAAGTTAGTTAGTTTCAGGCCATGATTAACCAAGTAGCAGGATCAAGTCACCACATTGTGCAAAAGGGAAAAATCTAGTTTATCTTGGGTAGAGGGAGAACAGAATGGTAGTGCATAGTTTGCTTCCATCTAGTCTCCCCACCTTCCATTATCCATATATTGTATATACTGTTGGGAAGAATACAAGGAACAATCAGCACACTCTTCCAACAGGGAGAGTGGCTGTCTGACCTGAGGTTGTATTTGTCTGTACCTATCTATAAGTGAGAGACAGGAACACACCATTTCTGACACCTAACTCTAGGAAGATCACATGCATATTAGTTTTCTTTCTATGTTCTGCCCTCTGCCCTACACTCAGAAACATGTGAGAGCCCACTGTGAAGTTGCAATTGTGTTTGCCTTGCAATCTTTCTAATAGAGAGTGGCACTGAGGTAATATGAGTTTAAGTCAAGTTTAAGGTACCCTTGGAAAGAATACTCTTGGGCATCCCAAGAGGCTATATCTGAAACTCCTATGACTACAGGTATAATAAATGAAACCCTCTTGGCCATAGGATCCAAACCTGAGGTCTCTGTCATCATTGCTCCATGACACATACACCCTTGGCAAGCAATTAGATGTCTATGTTCCTTGAGGTTGAAGGAGGTAATTATAGCCCCCTTTTGTACTACAATGAACTGCATGTGAGTGGACATCATTCTACCTTTTTCAGTGGGAATGGCATAAAGCTTACTTAGTCTGGGGCATCTTTTTTTAATTAGATATTTTCTTTAATTACATTTCAAATATTATCTACTTTCCTAGATTGCCTTCTGAAAATCTCCTATGCCTTCTCCCTCCCCGCGTTCCCCAACCTACCTACTCCTGCTTCCTGGCCCTGGCATTTGCCTATAATGGGGAATAGAGCCTTCACAGGACCAAGGCCCTCTCTTCCCATTGATGACCTCCTAGGCCATCCTATGCTACACTTGTGGTTAGAGCCACAAGTTCCACCATGTGTTTTCTTTGATTGGTGGCATAGTTCCAAGGAGCTCTGGGGGAGGGGTACTAGTTAGTTCATATTGATGTTCCTTCTATGGGGCTTCAGTCCCTTTCATGTCCCTGGGTATTTCTATGGCTCCTTCATTGAGGACCTTATGCTCTGTCCAATGGATGACTGTGAGCATCCACTTTTGTATTTGGCAGGCAGTGGTTTGGGACATCTTTTGTCACAAGAGATATGACTGAGTCCCACTTTCAACGAAACTGAAAGTTTGAGGGTATTTCTACTAAATGAGTACTTTAGACAATCTTGGGCAAACAGAGAAGGTCTGCAGAAGGCTTAGTCATAGGAGGAATGTCTGACATTCTCTTCAGTGAAAAACAAAACAAAACAAAGAACTGAGGTAACTTGGGAAGAGAGGAAGTACTGGGCACTTAGGAGTAAGAAAAATAATGAGACCTGGTTGGTACAATGGTATGCATTAGAAAAACCTTGGAGAGGGGGTAAGTGCCATGCAACATCCTGTCATGTATGAATGTCCCTTTTAACTTGATTAGTAAAGGAAGTCCCTCCACTGCTCTTCAGCTTCCAAATCTTCCTTAGTTGGTAAAAGTTTCACATCCTGTGTTTAGTCTGAGGGAGTTCAGAGAACATTCTAAGCCTTTTCAAGCAGCCTGGATGTCTGTCCCTGGCTAGGTTGCCGCCTTCAGTTTGTCTTAATATGTACATATATAGGCAACAACAATTCAATTGGATTGCAAAGCATAACATAGGATCCATTCAATAATTCTCTCTCTATATATATATGAATGACCTGGGACCACAAACCAGAGAAAAACAATATATTTCCCCTGTCATCCTTATAAAAGGGAAAGGCTTGAATCTTACTTAATTAGAGAATATACATTTGATATAGTTCAAAGTCATAAGTGAATGCTTGAGGATACAAGGCATCATGCACTACTATTCAAAAGAGCATATCTAATAGCATTTTAGGAATAAAGAATAGTGGGACCTTCCTTTGGTCAAACACAGTGGTTAATGCCCCCTTCCCTTGCAGAAATGGACAAGATCCAAGGCCATATTTTGGGGGAAGGAAAAGACTGAGCCTCACTCAGCCTCACCCAGGTTAGTTCTCTTGGCTACTTCAAAAAACAAGGAGTGTGAGAGGAATCCTGGGAACATAGGAGTTATGAGAACCTCTTCTCAGAATGGTAAGTTCCAAGACCACCTTCAACAGAGAAAAAATCGTGAATGTCTTAGTTCCTAAAGTAGAGGTCCCCAGTCATATTTTGCAGGTCAGAAATATCCAGTTCACCCATGGTCAACAGGGTAAGTTTCTAGGCTTCACTGGGTACTGGAGGAATGTTCAGACTCTGCCTCACTAGCTTCCAAGTATTTCCCCCATATGCATACCCTGTGTAACATCTTTGAGAGTCCAGTCAGTGGTCACAACAATCTCCCAGCATAAGTAGTTATGCAAGCATTGATGTTTCCTCGAGGCTGTGTTCAGCTGCACACATCTGTGAATAAGAGATAGGAATGGTGCATTTTGATGACCATTTTTGAAGCACAGGATACGAGAGCCAATTTCAGATTTCTATTTTCTGTCCTATGATCTAAAAGGATAGAAAATATGAGGTGTCATTGGTCGTGTATGTATTGTATGGATATGTTTAAAGCAAACTTAGTTAATAGGGGTATTTGCGAGGCACAGCCAGAAGAGAATCTCTGGTGGTTCAATAATTGCACAGATGGACCTGAAGTGTCCTAGTACAGAGAGTAGATGTATGAAACGCCCCTTTGACACAGGAGCTAGTTCTGAGAGCCCTTTCAATAGTCTTTGATTTCCCAGGACCCCCTTTGTAGAAACTGAAGTTCTAAAATCCACTTGGTGAATTGAAGTAGACAATAGGCCCAGATTCCTACTGGGAAGACAGGGAATGTTAGATTCTCTTTTATGTAGAATGAGTGGTATAAGTCTCTTATGGTCTGACATCCCTTTAAGGAAAAATGATTCAAAGCTACTTGGTAGGATTAGGAATATTGCTTATAAGGCATAATACATGTTTTAGGCGACATTTGACCAATAGGGTCTAAGGCAATGTTAGGCCTAGGAGAGTTCTGACATTCTATTCAGTGTAGTGAGAAAAAAATGAGTTACCATGGGGAAATGTGGGCCCCATGTAAAAGAGGAAATCTGGAAGGCCCTACTGAAAGAGGAGGGCAGACTCCTCTTGAGGCAGAATGTGAAACTGCCATATACACCTCTGTCAAATGTAATGGTCTCTGGTACATTATAGAGTGGAGAATGTTTCCAGGCATGATCATAAGTTTCCAATTCTTATTCAGAGTTTGTATTTTCATAGTTTGTGTTCATTCAGAAGAGACATGGCAGCAACATATTTTTTTTCTTCCAAAGGCTTTCAATGACTGTTGCTGGCTAGTATACTTCTTCGACTTTGTTCATCTATCCAGGTCTAGGCAGAATTAATGAAGTTATTACATTTCTATTGACTTGCCTAAAGGCAGATGGCACAGGTACTTTGCTCTGATTTGTAACTTGGACTATGGGACCTCAAACCAGACTGGACTAGGGTACATTGTTTACAGAAGGAGTCACTTTTGGAAATATGGCTGACCAGCTAGGTATAAAACTACTTTGAAGTATACATTCACATATATACTTCATATATTTGAATGACATTTTTGAGAAAGAGAACGTGTTGGGTGGATAAGGAAGAGAAGGAAGGTCACAGAATCCCTCAGACAAAAGTTTACCATGGGAATTGGAAGATGTCAAAAATAACTTATCAAGTGCAAATGTCCTCATAGTCCAGAATACCCATGTGTTCTGAGACTTTGAGTTTTGCTTGCCAAAAATCAGAGCAGTTTTCTTTCAAATTGTTTGGTAAACTCTAGCTCTATGTTCTCCATAAGCTGTACAGCAGCATCCCAGGCATAGGCACCAAAATGGAATTGATCCATTTCAAGTGACAGGCTTAAAATTAAAAATTAGATTAGGGTTCATATAATTACTGTCATGTCCCAGGACATCATTTCAGAGTGTTTGGCATCCCTTCTTTTATTTGAGCATGCCTGGCCATCCAGGTCTGAAGGGAAACTTTAGGACCTCCTAGAGGAATAGACCTCATGGTTCTATGGATAAAAGTGGATTTTCTGAGGTAAGCATAGTCAAGAGAAGTTGATTTAAAGTTTCCTTGAGGAAAAAAAATAAAAAAGAACATTGGCTTGAGTTTTTCATGTCAGTGGCTTTTCTGTAGGCTCCATAAGCAGCAGAATTTGTATTAATCCCCGGTCAAATTTAAGGGTGAGTCTATATTTCCCTAATTCAAAGATAAAATCAAAGATTCTTCCTTGACAGAGTATCTATGTCAAAGATTCTTCATTGAAACCTTTTTGAATCTAGAGTTTACCTTGAACTGAAGGAAAAGTCTCAGAAACATTAGGAAAAACATCTAAGGTTCAGTCCATAATATCAGCAAGCTCTGTGGGATTCCTCAACCTAAATGTATGTCCAAGCCTGCTTTGGACAAACTGGTATGATCTGAGGCTCCCTTTGCTTCAGTGGGAATATGTGATGCCTCCTTAAGTAAAGGTAGAAGGAGTGAGTAGCCCTGGGGAGAAAGGAGTTGCTGATATCCTTGTAACAGGAGAGATGATCAGAGTATAAAATTCCCCATAATATTTTGAGCAAAAATTAAATTGCTTACCTTAGCTCATGAGGTCCTAGCATTGCCACAACTTCTGACAGTTCTTCACAGCCAGGGGTATCCATATCCTTAGCTGAATTAGCAAGGCACCAAATATAGATACCATGATTCATGAAAAGCTTTGGATTGTATCCTCAGCATGATTGCCTCCTAAGAATTATGTTCAACCAACCAGAACTGAGTTATAATGATGATTTCACACAATGTCATGTGACTATACTCAAGAAAGTGGCATAAGGTTCCAGGATTGGCCTCCTCCTCTTGATTTCTGTGAACTTTGAGCAGAGGGAGCAATTCTCCTTGGTCAGAGGTAAAATATCCCATGGGTTCCTGAACGGAAGGGATTTTTATGATTGCCCATTGCATCAAAGGTGTACATTTTATGACCTTGATCATCACAGGAAGGAAAATACTATAGGTTTGGAAAGTAGAAAGTCCCTCAACCCTGTTGGACAGTAGGGGAGTTGCCCTGTTCACCTTCTGTAGAGGAGTTTGTTCCAGGCACTCCAGGCCTCCACATCTTCAGAGAACTCTAAAAAATTCTTATCTCTTAGGACTCCATGAAGATTTGACAGCAATCTGATGTTTCTTCTGACAAGTTGGTTCAAAGTCCCTGGATTTGTTGCCTATTAAACTTACAACAAAGCACACAGGTGTGGGTGTAGTGTACAGTTACCTTTCTGATGACCAGCTTAAAGAGAGCCTTGGATCCAGGCTGAGGTTTTTATACATTGGCCATGGGACTTGACTCTGGAGTTCTGTGAGGTTTGTTTTGTTTGTTTGTTTGTTTTTGGTGGTCAAAAGTGTATTCCCTAAACAATAAGGTCTGAGGGAGAAGCTCTTAGTTGAGTGGTAGACCTGATTCCACCATGAACAAAGACTGAAACTCTTGTGTATTCTTGGTACCAAAGATTCAGCCTGAAGCACACTAGAGCTGAGCCTGAATATTTGAGATAAACTTCTCACTCACAAGGTCAGTCCTATACCTTGCTTCATCAGAGAGGCATGTCTCAGACCCTTCCAGTGCAGAAGGAGGAAGAATAAAGAGTTTTACTCAAGGTCAGCTGACCCCTTTGGCACACATATAATGTCAGGGGATACTATGATTAGAGGAAGCAAGGTTTAGGTGCTCTTCAAAAGATAAACCAACTGGGTGTCAGCCCCCTTGAAGTTATGGGATACTTTACATCTGAGGGGGCCTGACGTGATGGAGTTGATATTTATGCTGGAGGTATAAATTATCCTGGGTCTAGAAGGGTACATCTGAGTCCCCATTGTAACTTCATCAATGCTATTGAATTCTGATAGTAAAAGAGCCAACTTTGTGGCTTTCTTAAAATGTTGTTGGGGTCTGTTGATAAGTCCTTTGCTTATCATGTCATATGTATCAGGGCATCTTCAGTTATTGAGGACCTATGTGACACCTTTGTTCTGAAGGGGTAATTCTGAGGGAAATTAACGAAATTCTGAGGTTTCTGGTTCTCATATGATAATGCTGCCTTCAATACTGGGGAGTTTCTAACATATTTGATTTCGGGGGTTACATCTGAATCCCCCTTGAGTTATTGGTGTAAGTTGTGAGTCACATAGGTTCTATTTCATGTATGTGGGTATACTGTCATTGTCTTCAGACACACCAAAAGGTGGCATCAGGTCCCATGACAGATGGTTGTGGTACAACAAGTGATTGCTGAGAATTGAACTCAGGACCTGTGGAAGAGAAGTCAGTGCTTTTAACTGCTGAGCCATCTCTCCAGCCCCAGCACATTGGTTCTAGACAGGTAAGATGAAGGTCACTTAGGCTATTGGGGATGATCTGAGGATCCCTGGTTCAGAATGTGCATATCAGAAGTTCCCTTGGTCCATACAGTAGTTTAGAAGATCTGTGGTTCTTAAGCTGTAGGTCTGAACCTTACCAGAGAAGAATGCCTGGAGTGTTTTTGAATTCCTAATTTAGACAAAGTGTACCTGATGACTCCTTGAGCCACTGAGAGTGATTTAAGCTCCACTTCAAGCATGGGGGGACAGTGTGAGTCTTCTTGGTGCTGAAGGGATAATTCTGAGGTTTGTGTGTCAGAAACAGGACTTGGAGGACCCATTGACAGAGTGATAATGTTGATGTATCCACAAACAATCTATAAAGGATGCCATCCTTTAGAGGCAGAAAGGTTCACAGCATGTTGGGGAAAGTAGAAATGCCAAAGACTATTGTATCTGTACAAGATCAAGGGTCGATGTGGAGAGGAGAGAAGGCCTGAATATTTCATGATTGAGACTTCCTGGGAAGCTAGAACACACAAATCATGCAGGCCATGCAACAGCTTAATCAATCTCCAGTGTGCTAGGAGACATTTCCCAGCTAGTTCTCCTGATAAATCTGCTGCCTACTTCTAAAAATGGCAAGGCTTTCTCATTTTTGCTGGTCAGCTTAATGTCTATGTCCTGGGTTCATTAACGTGCTGGCCACTCTTAAGCTCTGAGACTTCAGGAACCCGGGTCCTGATCCTTGGACAGGGGTAATTAGGTCAGAGGATCAGAATAAGAAGCACTTGGTGCACCTTAGATTAAGGGAGTGGATTTTTCATGGACTAGATCAGATCTAGTAGGTAGGTCTAGGTCCTCAATGTTCAGGAGAATCACATAATACTCTCCATGAGGTGAAAATTATATAGCACATTCTTCTGGATACAATTGTGAGCTAATCTTAATCAGAAAGGGGATTCTTGTCCTGCTTTTAGTCACAGGGGCATAGATGAGGCTTCAATGTGCATCTGAGGCAGCTAGGAGTGGAAATTGTAAGTTTGATATACAGTTGATGAAAAGAAAAAGTTCTAAATTCATGTTGTTCATAAGGGGCATAGAAAGGGAAAATATGAGGGCAGCTTCTGTATCAAAAAAGAACTGAAAATGCCAGAGTAAGAGAGAGTAGGGCCCAGGCCACCCTCTTGAAATGGACTGCCTTACAGGTTCCGTTTGGCAGGCTGGGGAGCTCTGGTGTGTCCCTGGGCAGAAGGAGGAAGTCAGAAGCAAGGAGTAAGTCGTAAGCCTCCTAGAGCATTTTCGATATCTCTTTTGTCATAAAAAGCACCGGTGAGGCCCAGTTTCTTAGATGGAGCATTTGAGGGGCCACCTATTTCAGCCTGAAGCATTCTGAGCCTTTCTGAAACAGGGATCACAAAGCCAGTGTCCCTTTGGTGAGAACTGGAAAGTCTGAGTCCACATTGGTCTGATTGAGAAGGTCCGACACCTCCTTTAGGGAAGAGGAAAGAACTACAACTCCCCTTTTGCAGTGCGATCCTGTTGAGATTGATTTTCAAATGATGTGTATATTTGTGGCCTCCTATGTCACAAAGGAGGAACCCAAATTCATATTGTAATGATGGGTCTCTCCAAGAACAGGAGAGAGCAGGTACCACATCCTCTGCTTGAGATATTGTATGTTTGTCATATCTTCGCATAACAGGGAATGTTCCAAAAGGTAATGTGGTACTCCCTTTTGGAGGTATGAATGCCCATAGGATAGGCACAAAAGCTATGGGCTCCCGTTTGGCAATTCTGGAAGTTTTCTCTCCCTCTTGGACATTAGGAATATGTTTTGAGTCCTCCTTAGTAGAAAAAGAAAGGCTGATATTCTCTTGTGGTGATGATGCGTGTTGCACACCTCTATGGGGACTGTCTCCATCTGGAGATGACTCAATGCATTCTTGATCTGTAGGGGAAGCTTGCAGGGCTCCTTGGGTAACAGAGGCTTTCCTCTGTTTTCTCTTGGTAGAAGTAGCGTGTCTGGGAATCTCATGAGGAAGGTGGGATGCCTGAGGCTGTCTTCATGAGAAAGAGTGGTTCGCATGCACACTTCTGTAAGGATGGAGGATGGCTTATCAACCTCATGCTCTGAATTGGAAGCTTTGGTGTCCCATTGGTCAGAAGGGGCTTTTTCTGATGGGGTTTCAGTAGACTTAGATGGTCTGTGAATGCCTTGGCTTGGTAGGGAACTTCTGAGGCCCACCTCATGAGATGGTGAGCATCTGCAGGCTCCTTTAGCAGAATCAGAAGTGGTGAAGTTTATGTTAGTCATAGTTTTAAGCTTTACACCTCTTTCTTAAATTTGCAAACTCTTACCCAAATTTTGGAAGAATGGCAGTGTTTCCAGCCCACATGTTTTGAGCGCACATATTTCAGGCCCTCTTGATCTACAGAGGAAGGGCTTGGTCTTGTTTTCCTCAATTTAGAAGGTGTGGGGCAATCTCCTGGAAGAGGAGAATGACTGAGAACTTTTTTACAAAGAATACTAGATCTGAAACTCAATTGAGATGATTTTAAGGAGGAGATGCTCCTTTGAGGAGTAGAGGTAGGACTGGATTCCTTTTCTGCATACTTGGAAGATGTGAGGCTACTTACGGCAGAAGAGATACATTTTAAGGCAACAAGTTCTGAAAGGCAGTATCTGATATCCCTTTCAGGAATTGGGACATGTTTCAATATCCTTTGGTTAAATTTCAAACGTCTAGGGTTCTTTTTGAGATAAGAGAAATTTCTCCATCCATCTTCACGAGGAGGGGTAGGAATAATGTCCCCTTCTGCACAAAGGGACAGTCCCTGAAACTCTGTTGAAGAGGAAGTATCGACGGTTTCTTGGTGAGATGTCACAGGTTTTAGAGGCCCCTGGGCAGGTTGAGAAAGTTCTAGACTTTCCTGGGGAAATGCTGGTGTTCTCAGGATCCCTTGTTCAGATACTAAAGGGCCCAGAGCACCTTCATTGGGTTTCAAAAGACACAGAGACCCTAACACAGATGCCAAAGCTTCTGGAGTCCCTGGCACAGATTCTGAACTCTTAGAAATGGATTGTGTATATGTCAGAGGTTCTTCTGTCTCTGGACTAAGTGGTGAAGGAGCTGGTAATTTGGGAGAATCTTGTGTGGCTGACAAAGATTCTATGACCTCTTGGGTGACAGATGGTATTTCTGTACTATTTTGCATACATGCCCATATTTCTAGTGTGTCCTGGGAAGAATCAGAAAGTCCAAGATCTTCAGGATTGGATGGTAAATATCCTAAAGCCTCCTTTTCCAACCAGTGTCCTGGAGGCTCTTGAGGTAACAAGGAAGTTTCTGTAAGCCCTTGGGAAGATATTGATGTTTCTAGTACACCTTGGGCAGACATGGAAGGTCTCCAAGACATTAAGACAGAATGTTACTCTTTCAAATCCAATTGGACAGATGGAGAAGGTCCTAGACTCACTATGGTAGATGCTGAAATTTCCAAAGCTCGTGATGAAGCATTGGATATTCCTGGATTGCCATGTGTACAGGTACAAACTTCCAGGTTCCCCTATAAAGACAGCCAAGGGCCTCCAGCTTCTTGAACAGATAACAAATGTCTTGGATTCCCTTGAGCAGATAGGGACAATGTCAAAGGCTCTAGGGCAGATGATATAGATCCTAGTGTTCCTCAATCAGATAAAGAAATTACCATGGGTCCTTTGGAAGAATGCATAGATCCTGAAGGATCTGAAGCAGATGGATCTGTTTGTTGAACCCCTTGTAGAGAATTCAAAGACTCATTTGGTCCCTGGAATGAAGTTAAAGGTCCCTCTGTAGGTTTAGAGAGGTCAAAAGGCTCTTCTGTGGAAAGGGAAGATCCAAAAGGCTTAGGGAAGAAAGTGAGGAACTAAGTTGGGCAGAAATTGCAAGTTCCAGAGGTGAGTCATTGGATATCCCATGTCCTGGGGTAGCTGTTGAAAATTTTTGTGCTCCTCATGCAAATGATGAATATCCTAGAGCCCCCTGGGGAGGCAGCAATGTTTCTACAGAGCCTGTGTATTTGCTGAAATCCTCAGAGATCCCTGGTCAGATCTCAAAATCCTTGCTGTATTTTGAGCAGGGTGGTTATATCCCTGACACACTGGTAAAGATGGTGAGTCTGCTACTGTGTAGTGTGTAGATGTGGAGTGAGTTCCTATACCTTGTGTATGTAAAGAAGGACTTGAAAACCTTTTGGAAGATGTAGAATGTTGGGTAGACCTTTGTAGACATGTGGACAGATGTATGGTCCCCTTGTGCAGAGACCGGGACTCACACCTCCTTGAGCAGAATCAGAAGATCCTGGAGTCCTTTGTTCTGAGGATGAAAGACCCAGAGGATTATGAGAACATTCATAGCATTGTGATGTATTCATCATTGCCTGGGCTGAGATAGAAAGTTTCAGAGGCCCCTGGGCAGATTGCAAAGGTGCTAGATACCCTTGACCAAATGGGAAAGTCTTTGCACCTCCTTGGTCAGAACAGGAATGTCTACCAGGTGTTGGCGATGATGGTGGCAATGTTCCTAGATTTGCTGAAGTAGACTGAGAAGATGCTACAGCCTGCCTCACTTGTGAAAAAAGGCCTAAAGCACTGTGTGACTCTTCATATTGTGCAAATATCCCTGTGGCATCTGTTGAATTTTCTCGATTTCTTTGTTTGGGGAAAAATGAACTTTGCATGAGCAAAGTTCCCTCTTGTGCCCTGGAAAATTTCTTGTGTTTTTGAAAAGATGACAAAGCTTCTAGAACCTCTGGAGTAGATACAAGGTGTTCCTGAACACCCAGTACTGATGGTGTAGGATAAAAGGTTTCTTGAGATTTCTGGATAGGTAGGAAAGTTCGAGTGTCCCTTGGTCAACCTGGGGATCTTTGTGCAAAATGATGGGCAGTTGGAGAAAATCCTACTTCTGTCTGACAAGAAGTTGGGGGATGCAAAGTATCTTGAGCAAATGAAACACTTTGTGTATTCCCCTGTTTAAAATTGGGCTTTTAGATACCCTTGAGAAAAACAGAAATGTCCGAAAGCCTCTTGGAAAGATGAAGAACCTAGGGTTCCTTGTGAAGATAAACAAATTCCCAGAGACATCTGCTCAGATGACACAGATTCTGGTCGCACCTGAGTATTTTGGGTAGACCCCAGATGTCCTGGAGTGGGAAGCAAAGCTCCCACAGTCTCCTTTGCAGACAGGGACTTTCCTACTGTGGCTTGTGCAGATAAAAAAATCCCCTCAGTGCCCTGAGCAGATGTGGAAGACCCTAGAGTTGTTTCTTTAGATTTAGTCACTTCTAGATGGCATTCTTCAGTTGAACAAGGTCCTAGAGTTCCTTGCTCAGATCTCAAAGATGATGGTGACAACTGTAGTGATGTAGTAAGATCCAGGGGCAGTTCAGCACATCTGAAAGTGTCTGAAGTCCCTTGGGTAGATGGAGAACATTCATTTGTTTCTGAAACTGTTGGGGAAGGAGTTGAATGCAGTAGAGCCCCTTCAGCATATCCAGAATATGGGTCATTGCCTGGGCTGAGCTTGAAAGTGTCAGAGGCCCCTGGGCTGACTGCAAATGTGCTAGGGTCCCAGGACCAGATGGGAATGTTTCTGCACCTCCTTGAGTAAAAGATGAATGTGTACCAGGTTCTCAAGGTGATGGTAGCAAAGGTCCTAGAGTAGACAAAGCATATGTAGAAGATTCAGAATTCTCCCTCACTAGAGGCAAAGGGCCCGAGGTAGTCTCTGTGTGATTACATTGCCCCAAGCCCAATATTCCTGAGGAATCTGCCGAAGGTTCTAGATTCCTTCGGGTGGATGACAAAGAACTTAGCACAGGCAAAGTCCCCTCTGCAGCTGTGGAAAAGTCCTTACACTTTTGAGAGGTTAGCACATATCCTTGAGAGTCTTTACTAGATAGAGGATGCTCCTGAGTACCTAGTACAGATGATGAATGTGTTACATATGCTGGTGAATATGGAATGGATTTTTGAGATTTCTGGCTAGGTAGTAATGGCCCAAATTCCCTTGAGGAAAGTTGGGATCTTTGTCTAGAAGGTTCAGAAAGGGGAGAAAATCTCATACCTTTCTGGCAATAAGTTGGATGTTGCACAGTCTTTGGAGAAAATGGCACAGTTTTTACACTCCCTTGCTTAGTTGTGGACAGTTTTAGAGACCCTTGGTCAGAAAGGGAATTTCCAGAAGCCTCTATGGAAGATGAAGAGCTTAGAGTTCCTGGTAAAGAGGAAGAAATTCCCAGAGGCTTCTGATCAGATGGAAAAGACTCTGAGACCACCCGAGTGATTTGGGTGGACCCTAAATGTCCTGGAGTGGGAGGCAAAGTTCCCACTGTCTACCTTGCAGACATGGACTTTCCTGTTTTGGCTTGTGCCAATAAGGAATGACCCCTAGTGCCCTGAGCAGATGCATAAAACCCTACAGTTGTTTCCTTAGATTTAGTCCCTTCAGGTATGCAAGGTCCCAGAGATCCTTGCTCAGATCTCAAAGATGATGGTGACACCTGTAATAATGTAGTATGATCCAGGTGCAGTTCAGCACATCTGGAAGTGTCTGAAGTCCCTCAGGTAGAAGGAGAATATTCATTTGTTTCTGAAACTGCTGGGGAAGGAGCTGAATGCAGTAGAGCCCCTTCAGCAGATCCAGAGATATGAGTCATTGCCTGGGCTGAGATGGAATGTGTCAGAGGCCCCTGGGATGATTGCAAATGTGCTAGGTTCCCGGGACTAGATGGGAATGTTTCTGCACCTCCTTGAGTAAAAGATGAATGTGTACCAGGTTCTCGAGGTGATGGTGGCAAAGGTCCTAGGGTAGGCAAAGCATATGTAGAAGATTCAGTATTCTCCCTCACTAGAGGCAAAGGACCCGAGGTAGTCTCTGTGTGTTTACATTGTCCCATGAGCAATATCCCTGTGGAATCTACGGAAGGTTCTAGATTCCTTTGTGTGGATGACAAAGAACTTTGCACAGGCAAAATCCCCTCTGCAGCTGTGGAAAAGTCCTTACACTTTTGAGAGGATAGCACATATCCTTGAGAGTCTTTACTAGATAGAGGATGCTCCTGAGATCCTAGTACAGATGGTGAGTGATTCCCATCTGCTGGTGAATATGAAATGGATTTTTGAGATATCTGGCTAGGTAGTAACGGCCCAATATCCCTTGAGGAAGCTGGGGATCTTTGTCCAGAAGGTTCAGAAAGGGGAGAAAACCTCATACATTTCTGGCAATAAGTTGGATGTTGCACAGTCTTTGGAGAAGACGGCACAGTTTGTACACTCCCTTGCCTAGTTGTGGACAGATTTAAAGACGCTTGGTCAGAAAGGCAATGTCCAGAAGGCTCTATGGAAGAAGAAGAGCCTAGAGTTCCTGGTGAAGAGGAAGAAATTCCCAGAGGCTTCTGATCAGATCCGAGTGATTTGGGTGGACCCTAAAGGTCCTGGAGTGGGAGGCAAAGTTCCCACAGACTGCTTTGCAGACATTGGCTTTCCTACTGTGTCTTGTGCAGATAAGGAATGCCCCCTAGTACCCTGAGCAGATGCAGAAAACCCTACAGTTGTTTCCTTAGGATTTAGTTGCTTTAGATGAGAAAGGTCCCACAGTTCCTTGCTCAGATCTCAAAGATGATGGGGACACCTCTAGTGATGTAGTAAGATTCAGGTGCAGTCCAGCATATCTGGGAGTGTCTGAAGTCCCTTGGGTAGATGGAGAAAAAAAATACAGCAACTCATTCATCATCTTTACTTTGTGCTTGCAGGCTGGTTGCAATTATCTTGTAAGCATTAAAAATCAGTCTAACATACTGCCTATGTTCCATAGGGTTTCATTGATGTGAGGAGACATCATGACTCAGGCAACTCTTATAAGGAAAATTTAAATGAGGTTGTCTTACAGTTTCAGAGGGTCAGTACATTATTATCTTGGTAGGAAGCATGGCAGCACCCTGGTAGAGGAGGTGCTGGGGAAGGAACTAAGTGGTCTATATCTTAGTCTGAAGGCTACCAGAAGGAAGCTTGTGGCCACAGGTAGCAAGGAAGAGGATCGATTTTTGTCTCTGAGCAGAGATTGAGCACTACACAAAAGCAAGCCTACACAATGATACACTTCCTCTAACAAGCCAACACCTTGTAATAATGCCACATACCATGGGCAAAAGATATTCTAATCAACACACTGCGTCATAGGACATAAAGAAAGATACTGCACGATTGCATTCCTCTAGTCACAGGTGCGACATACCTACAAGCTTATATGAACACACACACACACACACACACACACACACACACACACCAATCGGATATGCACGTGCATACATATATATTTGTCTATTTATTTACTTACTTACCTACTTACTTACTTACTTACTTACTTACTTACTTACTTACTTACTTACTTACTTACTTACTTACTTACTTACTTTGTTTTAAATTTGTTGGGTAAGAACTTTCTACATACACATAAATGAGTTTTAGCAAATTCATCCCTATCTTCTCCTTCTTGAATTGTTACCCATTTCTCCTGTATCACTTTTATCCTTAATTACATTTTCATTTTTGTATAGATGGCTGTGTAGTGCCATGCCCTGAGAAATCGCGTGCATGCCGCAAGCAATCACTGAGAAGAGCCGTGCGTGCCACAAGCAATCGGCATTATAAGATGGTGATGGCCTCCCCTGTGCCTAACTAGTAAACAAGCCTTGTACGCAGGTGCAAGAGTGAACTCACTCCTAGTCACTGTCCATTCTCGGGGCATAATAGTGGGGTGATGGGCAAGCAATGAATCAGGAGCTGTCACGTCACATCAGGTGCTGAAACGTCATGCTGTTGGCTATATAAGCAGCGCCATTTTCCCGGATCATGGTCTTCCTGATAAGTAAGCAATAAATCTTTTGCCACAGAAGATTCCGGTTTGTTGCTTCTTTCTTGCCGGTCGAGTGGGATGCAATAAGTGGCACCTAGGAACCCGGGAACTTTATACCATCACACCAGTGCAAGGAAGATCCCTTGTTCGTGGGGCGGAATCAGAACTGCGGGATGAAAGGCTCTGTAAGGTACATACAGTTTTGAAATTTCTCCAGAGTTAGACACCCTTTTGATTGTTTGCACAGCGATTGCACTTTTCCTTTCAGTTTCGTTTTTCTTCCACTGCTTCCACTGCTGACTGGTTCTTAGTCACGGTCAGGCCTGGATAGCGCCTGGACAGCGACCAGTTTCAGTCACAGTCAGGACTGGACAGTGCCTGGACAGCGTCCATTTTCAGTCACAGTCAGGCCTGTACAGCGGCAGTATGAGAATCTCGCATTCTATAATAGTGGCCTTACACTCGGTCCTGAAGCAGTGTGGCCTAAAATGTGCCACTAATACCTTAGAGGGATTTGTCAGGGAGATAGACCATGTGGCACCATGGTATGCTTGCTTAGGGTCATTTAGGCCTTTTCATGGGCCTTGATCCCGAGGAAAAGATATAAAAAGAAAAGAATGCCTTGGGAGAGATTAGAAAAGGGATGGAAAGGGAGAGAAGAAGGGAGATCCAGGTGGAGAGGCACATAAGGAAAGGAGCCTCTACCTGCCACTAGATGAGTTTAAGCAGCTAGCTCTTAGTAGCTCAGAATCTGATGAAGGGCTTAGCTCCTCTGAAGAAACGGACTTGGAGGAGGAAGCAGTTCATTATAAGGGAGAAAGGTACCTGCAAGATAAAATGCAAGCTACTCAGTGCAGAAAAAGTCCAACAACGACTGGTGAAAGCCAGCTTGCTGCTCGGCCTCGGGATTGTTGGCTTCAGTGTCCTAGTGAACCTCTGCCTTATGTGCATAGGTAGTTGTCAATTTTTGCCTACACCTCATGTAGGGGTAAACCCTCGAGGCATCAGGCCATTACAAGTCTGGCAAATGGATGACACTCATATTTCCTCCTTTGGGAGAAATCAGTACTTACATGTTTCCTTTGACACCTGCAATGCTGTAATGTTTGCCACACCTTTAACAGGGGAAAAAACCTCTCATGTTATACAGCACTGCCTAGAAGTGTGGAGTGCTGGGGCAAGGCCACAATTCTTAAAACGGATAATGGGGTAGCATATACTTCTACTAAATTTCAGCAATGTTGTCATCAAATGGATGTCACTCACTTGACTGGCCTTCCTTATAATACTCAAGGACAAGGCATTGTGGAATGTGCCCACCACACACTCAAGTCTTATCTTATAAAACAAAAAAGGGGGAGTTGATGAGACTCTGCCCTCAGTGCCAAGAGTAGCAGTATCTATGTCACTCTTTACACTTAATTTTTTGAATCTTGACGAGCAGGGACGTTTTGCAGCTGAGCGACATAGTTCAGACCCTGATAGACCAAAAGAAATGGTCAAACGGAAGGATGTTTTAACTGGTCTCTGGAAAGGCCCGGATCCTATCTTAATCAGATCCCGGGGAGCTGTTTGTGTTTTTCCACAGAGTGAAGACAACCCATTTTGGCTGCCGGATTGACTCACCCGCAGGATATTCATCAAGGATGGTGCAAAAATGCTGACCTCCTGAGGACTGTTCCTGATCCTGACAATGCTGAACTTGTCTCAGGTTCCTAGTATAATGGGTGAACAGATATGTGCTATTCTCTCGACTTTCCCTAAACCAATGTCAGTTCGCCATGATACTATAGTTTTCCAAATTTTCCAAATTTCCAAAATTCTTTACTAATAATAAAACAGTGGATTTGCCATATTTACCCTATGATCCAACTCGTTATTATCATTAGGAGAAAATCACTCCTTACTAGAACAGGGTTTTTTATGTTTTCAAATTAATGGACAAGGACATTGTATCAACCTCCCAGCCTGAGCTTTAGGGAGGTTTAATGAGCACCAAGGAGGTTGGGTGAGCACAACCCAAGATAATTCTAATATAGATATAACCTTTACAAATCGGACCTTTTGGCAGGAGGCAATTTGGGTTAATGGTACATTTGTACCACCTAACTTTTCAGACAAAGAATGTCCCCACCAACCAAAAATAGCCCCTCATTGTGTCTTGGAAGATAAAGGTCTGATCCTGCCTTGGTCTGATTGTCGATCCTCCATCACTTGTTGGGCAGATCAGAGTAAAACTTTTTCCTTTTCTTCCAACATGACAGATGACCCAAAGAATGAATTTTTTATGAAAAAGAGATTTTTCATTCAGGACTTTAAAATGCATTCCTTTCACAAGTGGGTGCTTTGGGGAGTCAATGGCAATTGTACAGATTTCAATCCTTTGATTTTTATCCAGGGAGGAGCAGTTGTAAAGGCTTCTTTTACAGGCATCTCAAGATTTGCTCAGCACTGGGGAATACATGATGCCTCCCAGGACTCTTATGGACATACTAATATCAGAGTAGAGATCACTGGGTTCAATAAAACTTTGGTAAACCAGATTATTTATACATCTCCCACAGTCTGTGTTTACCCCCCTTTCTTGTTTATATTCTTTCAAGTGATTCATTTGAAGTCTGTTCCAATGATTCTTGATGGATTTCTCAATGTTGGCATGTAACAATAAACACCCATGCCATGGTGCCACGGATCCCACTTTGGGTCCCTGTTCTGGTGGAAACACCCTCCACCTTGAAAGTAAATGGGAGAAATGCCCTAAAGATACATGAAGTACACACTAGATTAGTTGAAAAGTGGAAAATTAGCTGATAAGAGCAACTGTTGTTTGGGCAGTGGTGCTTTATGCCTTTATTCTCATCACTTGGTTGGCAGAGGCCAAGAATGTCTGAGTCTGAGACCAGCTTGGTATACAGAGTGATTTCCAAGACAGCCAGGTCTACACAGAGAAACCCTCTCTCAAAAAACAAACAAACAAACAAACAAACAAACAAAAAGCACCTGTTCTATGAAGAGGACCGGGCACAATGCACCCACATAGTGGCTTACAATTTATGCACAGCTACAGTTTTAGAGAATCACTGCTCTCTTTTAGCTTCTGTAGGCTATAGAGGCATAAGTGAGAGAGAGGGCATGAGCAGACTAGCACAGAAGTGAGAGAGGGCATAGCACATAGGTGAGAGAGAGTTCCTGAGCACTCTAGCACATAAGGGAGAAAAAGGGGCTGGGCATCCAAGCACATAAGTGAGGGAGAGAGGGCCTGCACATCCTAGCACACTCTTGTAATCAAGCTCAGTACTAAGAAGGTGGAGGTGGGAGTTTACCAGGGATTGTAGTGAATCTGGATGTTCTCTTCTGATCTATTAGGACAGCATGGACTGTTCTGTTGTGGGTATGTACATACAGAAAAAGTACACACATTTTAATTTTTATGCACATAAATAAATAACAAAAAATATTACAGTTGAAATTAGTAGTGCCATTTCCAGTACTTTCATGTTACACATTTGTTCATGTTTTTTCAAGTCTGCAAATGCTTATCAACCTAGAAACTGGAAATCATTTGTCTTAAAGATGGTAGCTCATTTCCACCTCCTGAGACCTCCCTTCTAATCAATGGTGCCTGGTACTCCATGACAGCATACACAGGGTATATTCAGCCAAAGGGTGAAATCCCTGGATGAGACCTGTTTTCTCCATCTGGCATCACAAAGGGTCCCCAGAGTACTACATGTGGGTCTCTCCTGATAACGTTTTATTTATTTGTTTGTTTGTTTGTTTGATTTTGTTTTGTTTTTTATTTTTGTTATTGTTTTGTTTTTTATTTGTTTTATTTTTGTTTTTTGTTTTTTTTTTTGGTTTTTGTTTTTGTTTTGCTTTGTTTTTGTTTTGCTTTTTTTTGTTTTTGTCTTTGTTTTGCTTTGTTTTGTTTGTTTGTTTGTTTGTTTGTTTGTTTGTTTGTTTGTTTTTCCCATTGAGCAGACAAGCAAGGAAAGGAGCGGTTGTGAAGGAGTTCACTTCTGAATGACCTGGAAGAGATAACCAGCTCTGATCAGGGTTATTGGACTGTTAAAGGATGTGTGACTGGAGAGAAATCTCAGTCCCAAGAGGCCACTATGTGAGGAAAAACCTCCCGATCTGCCTTTTCCTACGGCTTCTGAGGGTTAAATGAAGGAGGAAGATCATATTTTTTTTTCTCTTTTTTTTTCATTTTTTTTTAAACTAAGAAAACATTATAGTTTTTAAGAGAAGAATGGCTCTTAAGAAAATGATGGTGATTCCAAAGGAAGATTACTTATTACTTTTGGACTTTGATGATGAAGAAGATGACATAAATATTTCGGAGGAGTCTCTTTCTGAAGGTTACTGCATATTCAGTGTTGGGTATTAATTGTGTGTTGTGCAGTTCACTAGACTTTTACCTAGTCACCTGAAACGGAAGAAGTCTTTTCTCAGAGATTTTATATAGTTCATTTGAAATTTTACCTATCTATCTATATCTATATATTCTTATACCCGAGTTTTAGCAACACATATAACTACTCTTGACATTGTAGTCACAATATGTTGATAAAAAATAACTTGTTATGATTTTGCCAACGGAAAATACCTGAACATTGTTCCAATAATATGTTTGCAAAACCTGAATTTATTTCAAGAACATTACAAATAATTTATTTCATTCCTTTTTTATTATTTCTTTTCTTTTTTTTCTTTTTTTTTTTTACATTTAAAATGTTATTCCCTTTTCTATTTTCCCCTCCAAAAATCCCAGTCCTCTCCCCTCTATCCCTGCTTTCCAACACACCTACTCCCAATTCCTGGCCCAGGCATTCCCAAAACTTGGTCATAGGAACTTTACAAGAACAAGTGTCTCTCCTCCCATTGATGACATACTAGTCCATCCTCTGCTACATATGCAGCTGTAGGCATAAGTCACAACTTATGTTTACTTTGATTGGAGATTTAATCTCAGGGAACTCTGGGAGTACTTGTTAGTTGTTTTTCCTCATAGAATGTTCCTTGTGTACTTTCTCTAGCTCCATAATTAGGGACCCTGTGCTCAGTCCAATGGATTTCTGTGAGCATCCACTTCTGTATTTGTCAGGAAATGGCAGATCGTGTCAGGAGACAACTATATCAGTCTCCTGTCCCTAAGCTCTTGTTTGGCTCTTCAACAGAATCTGGGTTTGGTGGTTGTTTATGGTATGGATCACAGAATGAAGCAGTGTCTGGATTCCTTCAGTCTTAGTTCCAAACTTTTTCTCTGTAACTCTTTCCATGGATCTTTTGTTACCAATTCTAAGAAGGAACGACATATCCACACTTTGGTCTTCCTTCTTGTTGAGTTTCATGGGTTTTGCAAATTTTACCTTGTTTTTTTCTGAGCTTCAAGGATAACATCCACTTATCAGTGAGTATATATCATGTGCTTTCTTTTGTGATTGAGTTATCTCACTTAGGAACATATCATCCAGATCCATCCATTTGTCTAAGAATTTCATGAATTCATTGATTTTAATAGTGATGTAGTATTTCATTATGTAAATGTACTATATTTTCTGTATTCATTCCTCTGAAGACGGGCATCAGGTTTATTTTCAGCTTCTTGCTATTATAAATAAGGATGCTATGAACATAGTGATGCATGTATCCTTATTACAAGTTGGAATATCTTCTGGATATATGCCAAGGAGGACTATTGCTGGATCTTCAGTAGAACTATTACCACTTTTCTGAGGAAACCCCATCTGCTTTCTAGAGTGGTAGTACCAACTTGCAATTCCACAAGCAATGGAGGAGTGTTCCTACTTCACCACATACCCACCAGCAACTATTGTCATCTGAGTTTTAGATCTTAGCCATTCTGACTCTGTGAGGTGGAATCTTAGGGTTATTTTGACTTTCTGTTCCCTGATGATTAAGGATTTTGAACATTTATGAGGTGCTTCTCAGCCATTCAGTGTTTCTTAATTTGGAATTCTTTGTTTAGAACCATCCCCATTTTTTAAAATAATGTTATCTGATTTTCTGGAATCCAGCTTCTTGAGTTCTTTGTATATATTGAATATTAGTCCCTTATCTGATTTAGCATTGATAAAGAGTTTTTCCCCGTTTTGTTCTAATGATAGTGCCCCTTGCCTTACAGAAGTTTTGCAATTTTTGAGGTCCCATTTGTCTATTTTTAATCTTATAATAACAGCCATTGCTGTTTTGTTCAGGAATATTCCCCATTTAACCTTGTCTTCGAGGCTCTTCCACACTTTCTCCTCTATAAGTTTCAGTGTCTCTGGTTTTATGTGCAGTTCCTTGATCCAATTAGACTTGAGCATTGTACAATGAGATGAGAACAAATCAATTTGCTTTCTTCAATATGCTAACTGCCAGTTGAGCGAGCACCATTTTTTGAAAATGCCATTTTCTTTCCACTGGGTGGTTTTATCTCCTTTGTAAAAGATCAAGTGACCTCATGAGTTTGGGTTCATTTCTCTGTCTTCAGTTCTGTTCCATTTATCTACCTGTCTAACACTATTCCTGTACCATGAAGTTTTTATCATAATTGCTCTGTAGTACAGCTTGAGGTCAGGCATATTGATTACAAAAGACATTCTTCTATTGTTGAGTATAGTTTTGGATATAGTAGGTTTTTTTTTAAAATGAATTTGCAAATTGCCCTTTCTAACTCAGTGAAGAAATGAGTTGGAGTTTTGATGGTGATTGCAATGCATATCACATTGCTTTTTGAAAGATAGCCATTTTTACTATATTAATCCTGCCAAATCATTAGCATGGGAGATTTTACCATCTTCAGAGATCTTCTTTGACTTCTTTCTTGAAGAAACTTGAAGTGTTTATCATACATATATTTCACTTTCTCAGAGTCACACCAAGGAATTTTATATTATTTGTGACTACTATGAAGCATGTTTTTCCCTAATTTCTTTCTCATACTATTTGTCTTTTCTGCAGAGAAATTCCACTGTTATGTTCAAATTAATTCTAAATTCAGCTCCTAAGCTGAAAATGTGTATCAGGATTAGGTTTTCTCTGTTGTAATTTTTGGGGTCATAGATACATGCTGTCATATCTTCTGGAAATAGAGAAATTTTGACTTCTTCCTTTCCAATTTGTATTCATCTGTTTTCGGTTTTTGGTTTTTTTTTTTTTTTTTTTTTTTTTTTTTATGTGTGTAATTGCTCTGGCTAGTATTTCAAGTACTCTATTGAATAGGTAGGGAGAAAGTGGGCAGCCTTGTCCAGTCCCAGATTTTAGTGGGACTCCTTCTGGTTTCTGACCATTTAGATTAAAGTTAAATCCTGGGCTTTCTTTTCTTTTCTTTTCTTTTCTTTTCTTTTCTTTTCTTTTCTTTTCTTTTCTTTTCTTTTCTTTTCTCCTTCTTCTTCTTCTTTTTTTTTTTTTTTAGGTGTATGCCTTGAATTCCTGGTCTTTCCTGGACTTATTATGAATGGGCATTTTATTTATCCAACTATTTGCTCAGCATCTAATCGAATAATCATGTGGTTTTTGTAGTTGAGTTTTTGTTTTGTTTTTGTTTTTGTTTTTTTTTTTCTATAATGGATTTAATTGATGGATTTTCGATATTAAACTCTCCCTGAATCATAAGAAGGAGGCCAACTAGGTCATGATGGATTATCCTTTTGATGTATTCTCGGACTCGTTTTGAAAGGATTTTATTTACTATTTTGGCATCGATATTCATAATGGAAATTGGAATAAAGTTTCCTTTCTTCATTAGGTTTTGTATAGTTGTAATCTTGCTTCATAGAACATATTAAATAGTGTTCCTTCTCTTTTAATTTTGCATAATAGTTTGAGGAGTATTGGTATTAGGTCTCCAAGAATATCTGATAGAATTCTGAACTAAACCCATCAGACCCTGGGCTTATTTTTGGTTGGGAGACTATTAACGATTGCTTCTAATTCTTTAGAGGTGTTATGATCCACACTACAGTCTTGCCAGAAAGAATGCCCACAGGACACTCGGATCCTTCTGCAGTAAAGCTTTAATGCATCTCGAGAGATAGATGATCAGCTTTAGGACAGGAGACCCAGAGAGCAGAAAACCCCTCCCTTATATAGGCTGTGAAGTACAGTTAGAAGTATGGTTGGAGACATGCACCACCGGAATTGTCTGCCCACCATCAGCCTGATGACACCATTGGAGAGACAGGGCTCAGGTAATGGAAAGATACCCCGATGCCTGTGCACACTCACCACGAGCAATAGTGACAATGGTGTTGTGAGCACCATCTTGTAATGGTGGCCGTGAGGACGGCTCCTCACATCTCACCCTTTTCTTTTATGTTAGAAGCAACAGGCCACACAGTATGGAGAGTGGAGATAGAGGTCAAATTCCCACTGTGCAAGCATAGGGGCCTTACACAAAACCTCCTTCCAGGCTTGTCACCCAGAGGGGTCTTGGTCAGCTCCCCTGTCGTTTTTCCTGGGGGGAAGGACACTAGGACACTCAACCTTCTTGAAAGATGACATATCTCCCAGAAAGAAGCTCAAATTACACCACAACGCCATTCCAGTGCAGTGCTTAGCCACAAAACTCACCTGGGTTGTTAAAGAACACCTGCTCCAACCCATGCAGAAAGACTCGCCTCAGGGTTTTGTGGAGCTGGATGTCCAGCAACCTTATTGCTTGAGCATCATCGATATTCATATATCGGGGGAAACACCCTGCTCCAAAGCAACAAGTGCCTGGGTTACTACCATCCTGTCCCTCCTTGTTTGGGATTTAAGTTTGCAGATCATCCATAGTAGGAGCAGTACTCCACTGTACACAGCCACTCCAAACAAACCACCCCCACCCATTGCTTGAAGTAGGAGAATGCTGCAGAAATCCAGGTAGAAAATCCTTCCATCAATGACAGGTCAAGACATGTCGAATCGACTTATAAGATGGTGATCCTCAGCTCCCGGAGTGTCTGTTCAAATTCTATGGTCCAATTCTGTAACAAATAACAAGACAAAGCCTTTTACAGGTTAGCTGCTCTTGTAAAATTCTGAAATTGTAGTAAGGTGATACAGACGCTAGGCAGCTTATGTTTGCAACCCAGCTGAGGCATTTGCCAAAGAATATACACCTGCTCTTGGACCAGATCGATCCGTTGGTTTACCAACATGAGGCCTCTCTGTATCTGGGAGTTGGCCATTGCCTGGCTGTTGAGGGCCAATGTCACTCTTGCCTAAAGGTCATTTTATAGTTTGCGTTGTCTGAACCGTAGCAGACAAGGCCAGGGCCGAAACAGTGACAGAGGCAGCTACTGCTGCTGTTGCTACCAAGCCAACTATAATAGCAGAGATTCCAAAATCTCTCTTTTCTCTAAATAAGCTTAAATTCTAGAGGCTTCCACAGGAACTGGAAAAAATCTAGGCACATGAGTAACCAAAGCAAAGCAATACTTAGTAGCATCCCAACACAGGGTATAGAAACTTTCATTAAGCAAGCAATCTAATTCTAATTGATTATTATTTAAACGTTTATTACTTACAACCCACAGAAAGGGGGTCAAACACAAACCGGGGTGACAGTATAATTCACCCTTTTAAATGATTTATATTTAGTATTAGAGGAGGACCAATCGAAAGACCCCAAACCAGCACTCAAAGTGCCCTACCACTCAAAACCCATTTGGACCTTTTCACTATATCCACCTCCAATCGTTGCCATAGGTGAAAGATCGGTACAGCTCTCATTAACCCCACAAAGTAACCATTGATCAAAAGGGTTAGCATCTGCCCGATCAGAATCCATGAAGTTAAAATCATGTCCAGCAAGGATTTCATTAATCTCTACACTTACATGTGGGGAAAAGGAAAAAAAAAATCCTTCAACCACCCAAAAGGTTTTTCTGGCCTGGCACCCAGTCCAAGGAAGCATGGAGTCCTCTGAGGATCTTCCTTTACAAAAGGGTGCCGTTCTGGGTTGCTGGGGCAGTGCTTTCCTGGATTTATGACTAGGCCTCCAGCCTTGAATTATCAAGGCATTGGCTATTATTTCAGAGTGGGTTCTCCAAGCAGCTGCTTTCAACCAGGCCACTGATTGATTTTATAAGGATATACACTGGCGTTGGTCTTTCAAGTCAGAGATCATTACAAAGCACAGGCTTCCTTTGAGGTAGAAGTTCTATTTTCCATCAGAACCTGAATTTGTCCATCTAATGGTAAAAAGGCAAGTCCCAGCTCCCTATCAGTAGTAAAGAAATGTGGAAAAACTTGTGCACTGTGCATGACAGGCATGAACAGAATGTTAGACATAATACCCCAACACAATTCCCCCGATATACTAGGAACCATGATCTCCAGTAGAAGGGTCATTATCCATCGTTGTTTCCAGAATTCCCTCTTTTGTCCACATCTTCTGAAGGGGAGATCCTTCAGATGAGGCATTCTGGAACCCAAAGGGGATTGTCTTCTTCCTGTGGAAAGACACAAATAACTCCTTTGGATCTTATTAAAATAGGATGCAGGCCTCTACATTTTCCAGTTAAGACAACTTTCCATTTGATAATTTCTCTAGATCTGTTTGGTTCTGAACAGTGACGATCAGCTGCAGTGTGGCCTTGCTCATCAATATTCAAAAAATTAAGAGTAAAGAGTACCATGGAGATGTCCACTCTCAGTGTTAAGGGTAAGAGCCTCATCGACTCACCCTTTCTTTTTGATAAGGTAAGTTTTAACAGTGTGGTGGGCACGTTCCACAATGCCTTGTCCCTGTATGGCAAACCAGTTAAATAAGTTACATTCCTCTGTAGACAGAATTGTTGAAAATTTTGAGAGGTGTAGGCCAGTCCATTATCGGTTCTAAGAAATTTGGTTTGTCCCCGAGCTTCAAGGCAAAGTTGAATTACATGTGTGGCTTTTTCTTAGTAGAGGGATCAGTTTTACTGCCCTCTTTTCTCTCTCCCCTTCCTTCTGAATCCCTGGGAGGGCCCTTTTTCTTAGACATGTCTTTCTTTTTTCAAGCTCCCATTCTCTCATTCTGTTAGGTTTCTGACATACTGTCCTGAACCTCTTCTAGTATTCCCTGTCCCTCCACATTGGCTGTTTGGCAGGTTTCATCCTCTAGACAGTTTTATATTAGCTTGCAAATGCCTTGGTGCCCAGGCGTAAGTCTCCCTCTTTATGCTTAAGGTCAAGGTCACTTCCTAGCTTACTACATAAGGCTACAGTTAGAGACCCCGAACAAGAATACCAGGGAGAAATGCGATCCACTTCCTTAACAAAGTTCTGCAGCGTACTGGAGGCAACCTGCCTGTAATGCAGTGATCACTGACTTTGAGGAGGCCATGATAGAGTGAGTCCCTGCTCTTGATCTAGACCCCATTTATAGTACTCCTTAAGCAAAGCGAAAGTAAACACAGTGCTCTGCTCCCTTATCTACAGAAGGCTTAGAAGATACCTCAGTGTTGCCACTTATCTACGTCGGACTGACAACACCTCATTTTTCAGCACCAGCCTCGATGGACAGAATAAGAAACAGAATGAGGGCCAGGGCAACCAAGACTAGAGCTTCTACTGCCCCTTCCTAGGGTGCATCTAGATTAAGACCGAAATCAATAGGGATAAGAGGGTCACGATGAGACATACCACTCCAAACTTACCTTTTCCCTGCAGTTTTGAATCCACCCCATCTCCAGGGGTTCTCCTCAATGCCAGCGATGTTGATCCTGGGTTTATGGCACCGGATGACCTGCGCTACCATCTCGCCAGCAAGAACACATGCAGGACACTCAGATCTTTCTGCAGTAAAGCTTTAATACATCTCCAGAGATAGATGAACAGCTTCAAGACAGGAGACCCAGAGAGCAGAAAACCCCTCCCTTATATAGGTTTCAAAGTATGGTTAGAAATACGGTTGGAGACGTGAATCACCGGAATTGTCTGCCCACCATCAGCCTGATGACGCCATTGGAGAGGCAGGGCTCAGGTAATGGAAAGATACCCTGACGCCTGAGCGTACTCACCATGAGCAATGGTGACAATGGTGTTGTCAGTGCCATCATGTATTGGTGACCGTGAGGGCGGCTCCTCACAGTGGTAGAAGTAATTGCAGGGTTTCTCTGATCCTGATTTGAATTTGGTACCTGATATCTGTCTAAATAAGTGTCCATTTTATCCAGATTTTCAAGTTTTGTTGAGTACAGCCTTGAATAGTAGGATCTGATGATATTTAAAATTTACTAAATTTCTGGTGTTATTTCTCCCTTTTCATTTCTGATTTTGCTAAATTGGATACTGTTCTTGTGTTCTGTATTTAGTCTGTCTAATGGTTTATCTATCTTGTTGATTTTCTCAAAGAACAAGCTCCCAGTTTGTTTGATTATTTTTGTATTGTTCCTTTGTTTCCACTTGGATGATTTTAGCACTGAGTTTGATTATTTCCTGACTTCAACTCCTTTTGGGTGAATTTGCTTCCTTTTGTTCTATAGTGTTAAGGTGTGATGTCAACCTACTCCTATATCCTCTCTCCGGTTTTTTTAGAGGCATTCAGAGAGAGCTATGAGTGTCCCTCTTAGGGCTATTTTCATTGTGTTCCATAACTTGCAGTATGTTGTAGCTACATTTTCATTAAACTCTGAAAAGTCTTTAATTTAGTTCTATATTTCTTCCTTGACTGTTTTGTCACTGACTAGATTGTTGTACACATTCCACGTGTATGTGGGTTTTCAATTATTTATATTATTGTTGAAGTTAGTCTGTGGTGATCTGATAGGAAGCAGGAAATTATTTCAATAATTTTATATCTGTTGAGGCATGTTTTGTGACTGAGTGTATGGTCAATTTTGGAGAAGGCATCGTGAAGTCCTGAGAAGAAGGGACATTCATTTGTTTTAGGATAAAATGTTCTATAGATATCAACTAAACGTATTTGCTTCATAAATTCTACAAGTTTCACCGTGTATCTTTTTAGTTTTAGTTTCCAGGATCTGTCCATTAATGAGAGAGGGGTGTTGAAGTCTTCCAATATTATTGTGTGTGGTACAATGTGAGTTTTGAGCTTTACTAAAGTTTCTTTTATGAATGTGGATGTCATTGCATTTGGAGTATAAATGTTTAGATTTGGGAGTCCATCTTGGTAAATATTAACTTTAATGAATATGACGTTTCCCGCCTTGCCTATTTCAATAACTTTTGGTTGAAAGTCAATTTTATTTGATATTAGAATGGCTGCTCCACCTTATTTCTTCGGATCATTTGCTTGGAAAGTTCCTTTCCAGCCTTTTAGTCTGAGGTAATGTCTGACTTTGTCCTTGGTGTTTGTTTTTGGTATGCTGAATATTGCTTACACATCCATTTTTTTATTCTATGCCTTTTTACTGGTGAACTGAGTCCACTGATATTAAGAGATACTAAGAAAAGTCCTTGTTGCTTCCTGTTATTTTTGTTATTAGAGTTGGAATTTTGTTCATGTAGCTATCTTCTTTTAGGTTTCCTTCAACTTTAATTTCTTCTTTTTTCTTGAGTGTAATTTCCCTCTTTATATTGAAATTGTCCCTTTATTATCGTTTGATGTGCTGGATGCATTGGAAGATATTGTGTAAATATTGTTTTGTCACAGAATACCTTGTTTTCCCAAGCTATGTTAAAAGAGTTTTGCTTCATATAGTAGTCTTGGCTGGCATTTCTGCTCTCTTACATTCTGTATGACATCTGCCCTAGATTTTCTCCTTTCATAGTCTCAGGGGAGAAGTTATGTGTAATCCTGATAGATCTTGCTTTATATATTACTTGACCATTTTCCCTTACTGCTTTTAATATTCTTTCTTTGTTTTGTGCATTTGGTGTTTTGACTATTATATGATGGAAGAAATTATTTTTTTTCCGGTCCAAATAATTTGGCGTTCTGTAGTCTCCTTGTTTATTCATGAGCATATCTTTCTTTAAGTTAGGAAATTTTTTCTATAATATTGGTAAAAATATTCAATAGCCCTATAATTTGGAAACCTTACTTCTCATCTATACCTATGCCGGATTTCATGTACGTAATTATGTCATTTCTAAAAGCTGTTTCAAAAATTCACCTGGGCAGTATTTCCTGAGAAATTCAAATCATTAATACTTTATCCCCTTTTACTAATATAGCATATTATGTTTCCATTTTTTTTTTGTCTATATAGAACAGAGCCCATCATTTGACAAAGATGAGAATATATCACCTCAGGTAGAAACAGATGAAGATACGGTGTAATATTTTCATTTTTTCCCATTTTGATAGAGTACTTCAACAGTAGTGTTTGTGAAACCTTAACTGGAGAAGTAGATTCAGGAAAAAGAGCAATTCAGGGTCAGATGCTCTTATATGTGTAGTTCAAGACCAGATTGTGGTCCTTTAGACCTTGTGATCACAAAAATATAGCAACTAGTACAATACAACCACCTGCATGAGATGTTCCCAGATATACACACAAAGAAAAGGAGAACCATTATAAAAATAAGAGAAGGACCATTTACGAAGAAGAAGGATCTCAGCAATGGTAGTACAGTTATGAAGAAGTGCTGTGAGGTGTAAATGTATGAATTGTTTAAAGTAAATATTACAAGTTTTTTTTGGAATTCTACCATGTATTGTATATGGATATGACATTTGATTCAAACCAAATATTATATATTTATTAAAAATAATTAAAATAATTTTCTGTGTAAAGTTTTGTGTGTGGTAGAAAAAATGTCCTATGGTGAGACTCCAACTTAAAGTGTATCTCGCAGGAAGGTAAATCCCCTAGACGTTCCCCAAGCTTGTTTTCCCTGATCTCTGAAAATACAGCTAGGAAGAAGCTCTTTGTTCTCTATAGCCAGCAAAAAGGCTTTTTGTTTCTATACTTTTCAACCAGAGATGCCTGCCTTCCTGTGCCAAGGACAAGGTGATAAAAATTTAGAAAGGACTCACGCCCCACTCCTGCCTTGTAAATTTCAACAAGAACACCAGGAAGAGAGGAACTCCCCTACAAACATTTCCCAACTCCTCCCAACTCTCCTCCCAACTCCTCCCAATTCCTCAGCTAGCTGTTAAAAGCCCCTTACTGTCACAGCTCGGTGTCAAACTCCCCTGCCCTGATAGGCAGAGTGACTTTGTCCTCAGCCAGCTAATAGTAAAAACTCTTGCAGTTTGCGTCAGTTGTGGTTTTCTCTTGGGTCAATGGGGTGCTGGCCAGCTCATTCCAGGACTTGAGAGGAGGCCCAGTTTCTGAGGTCTTACATTTGGGGGCTTATCCACCATGATTTGTGGCCTACCCCAATTCTCAGAGACCCTGCTTGGAGGTAGGATTCTATCTTTGTCTGTATCTTTGTCTCTATCTTTTTCTATAACTTTCCTCTATCTTTGTCTCTATCTTTTTGTGCCAGCTCTGTTTGAATTCACTATTCTCCGTTTGCAGTTGTAAATGCTCGTGAGAGCAACGAACTCCCTTTTTCAGATGGAAAAGGGTTACTGACAGACATGTCAGGAGAAACCGGCTGCCACCCTTTGGGACATCCCAGGAGTTCTGAGGGAGTTCCAGGGATACCTGGAGATCTCCTATCAGTGTGCCAAGTGAGAGTGTGCTCACTCGGCTGTCTGTTTCTGTTACTGGGTGCCAAGTGAGTGTGTGATCTCTCGGCCATCTTATTGGGGCCTGGTCTTGGTTATTGTAATCTTTTTTGTGTATATATTTTTTCCCTGTATGTGACTCTGATGATGGGACCGACTATTAACATGCCCCTTGGACTGACCCTTGATCACTCGACTGAAATTAAGACTACCACTCACATTCTCTCTGTGTATGTCTGAAATAGATTTTAGAGAACTTTCTGATCTACAGAATGGCCATCTTTGATGATAGTTGGCCACTAGAGGGCACTCTTTGTTTGGTTCTGTTTTCAGCTCTTAAAGTTGTTTTACAGAGGGGACCAGGGTCTCAGCCAGATTACGTGCCCTACATTCTCATCTAGAAAAATTTAGCACAGGATCCCCCCTCTCCCATCCTGTTTAAAGCCTTGGGTTAAAAAGAATAATCCAGGCTCCCCAGTCCTGGCCCTCTGCCACCCAGAGGTGAAAAAAAAGTTAAAACTGGCACAGGTTGAACTGCAGCCCTCGGTTTCTCCCAAGATATATCCAGAGTTAGAAGAACCTCAAAAATGGCATAGCACCCCACCCCCATATTCCCTACTGGTCCCCTCCAAGAACTCTCAACAGGGTGCCACTAGATATTTGGGGAGGGACCAGTTGCTAAAGCCCAAGGCCAGCGAGCTCGAAGCCCAGAGTGACCAGATTCAACCATTGCACTGCCTTTATGTACTTATGACCCTCTTCCAGCAGGCCCCAGACAACTGCTGACCCTTCAGTAATGGCCCTTTTCCTCCTCTGAACTCTATAACTGGAAGTCAAATCACACCTCCCTTCTTTGAAAACCCCTCTAGCCTCCTAATCTAATGGAATCTTTCATATTCTCTCTTCAACCTACTTGGGATGACTGTCAGCAGCTACAGATTCTTTCACCACAGAAGAGAAGGAGAGGATTCTGAGAGGAAAGAAAGAGCATGCTGGGGGCCAATTGACTACCCATAAAACTTCTAAATGAAATGGATGCAGCCTTCCCTCTGACATGTCCTGACAGGACTGACCATATGGAGCAATTTACAATTTTCTGCTGGGCTCTGATAATAGGAATGAAAGGAGCTGGCAGGTGCCCCACCAATTTGGCCAAGGTAAGAGAGATCCTACAAGAGAAAAAGGAGCCCCCAGCAGTGTTTTTAGAATACCTCTGAAAGGTATAGAGGTGTTACACTACCTTTGACCCTACTTCGGCGTGCCAGCAGGTGACAGGTGTCATGGCTTCCATTGGGCAGTATCCTTCTGACATTAGGAAAGGGTTACAGCGTCTAGAGAGTCCGAAAATATTATCTTTACAACATCTGATTAACAACATCTGACAGACCAGACCAGATTCAAGATAAGAAAGTTCTAATTGATGGTGACCATTAAAAGTAATAAGGGACACACAAGGAGTAGAGGACACTGAGAGACAAATGAATTCTAAGTTGGAGTTCTCAAAAAGTTAAGCTGGAGACACAGGAAGAAGAGAAATTTTAAGGAAATAGTCAAACTTGGGCCATATCCACATTGGCTTCTTTGTTTTCTTAACAAATAGCCAGCCTGTCATTACAGATGGGTGTGTTTGTGTGTGTGTGTGTGGGTGTGGGTGTGTGTGTTTGTGAGTGTGCGTGTGTGTCCATTTTTACACAGGCAATCTAGACTAGTGAATGTTTATATTTATGAGACTCCCTAAATCATCACAGAAACCTTGATTTTGTGTAATCAGTTCCAAAAGTAAAGTAAAACAGAAAATGAATATTCTGTGAGATAATTTTGGGTTGGAATGGATCCTGAGTTCCTTCCGTGAGCACTCTTTCCCTGTGATGAATCCTGTGATCTTTTGCAGGTCTCCAATGAGATCCTCAGATAACCATAAAAAGCCCCACAGTGGCCTGTTCCACCTAGCTCTCCTCTAAACACATGACCCCCTACATACCTATGTATAACTTCAGCCTGTCTATAGCCTGGAAATTCTAGTCTTTTACTTATATGTGACCTCATTCTCAGAAAACACTGAAGGTGTAACCAATGCATATATGCTGACCTTTTTTCTACGCCAGTTGTCATGGGTTTCAAATGTTATGAGTTTGCCCACATTGTGGGTCACTTCCTGAGGAGCCCATGTACTTCATGGATGTCTGCCTGGGTTCCATCTATACTCTGAGAGTTTTTTTTTTTTTTTTCTTTTTTTTTTCTTTTTTGAGGCAAGAATGCCATGGACACAGTCATTACAATTTTCCTCTCTAGAATAAGTTTGTATGCTTGAACATTTGATAATAATCTCTATTGTTGATTAATTTTAATATCTGGGAGAGTTTCTGCAGTAACTGATTCTCTTAGGGATTAGTTGCTGTGAAAAGACACCATGTCAAAGGCCACTCATAAGAGACAACATTTCATTAGGGCTTTTCTACGTTTCATTACACGTTCAGAGATTTACTCCACAATCTTCAAGGCAGAAAATATGGCTGTGTCTATGCAGACATGGTGGTGGAGAGGAAGTTTAGAATTATGCATCTTCATCCAAATGCTTCCAGGAAAAACTATGTATTCTGTATGCAGGGAGGGTCTCTTCCACACTGGTAGAGCTTTAAAGCCCCAAAATGATATGCTTCCTCCAGCAAGGCCAGACCTATTCCTACAAGGCCACACCTCCTCATAGACATAATACATTTAGAATGCCACACTGGTTTCATAGCAATTGACAAGATCTAGCTTCTTCAAAGAGGAGGAGCCTCAGTTGAGAAGATGCCTCCACAAGATCCAGCTGTTAGGAAATTTCATAATTGGTGGGAGAGCACCCACTCCTTTGTGGGTGTTGACATCCTTGTATTAGTAGTCCTGGGTTCTTTAAGAAAGCAAGCTAAGCAAGACTAGAGGAGCAAGACAATAAGCATCACCACACCATAGCCTCTGAATAAGCTCCTGGCTCCAGGATCCTTTGTTGTTTCAGTTTCTGTCCCAACTTCTTTGATAATTAACAACAATGTGGAAGTATAAGCTGAATAAAACCTTTGCTATGGAATTTGCTCTTTGGACATGGTGGATCCTTACAACAATAAACATAGTAAGACTTTCATCAGAAAAATGTCTAACAGTGCCAATGCCACTTATCTTAAAACCACAAATAATAGTGTGTAGACATTTTACTTTTATTTAAAGGTAAGATATACTCGTGTACCTACCTGAGATGTAAATGTTCTAGTTTGCTTCTTTCTCACTATGTAGAATACTACAATCAAAAATAACTTGGAAATAGAAGGGTTATAGTCTATCACCGAGGAAGACAAAACAGGAAGTTGTATCAGTAACAGCAAAAAACTGCTTATTGGCTTGCCACTGTCTTAGTCACTCTTTTATTGATGTGAAGAGATACCATGGATAAGGCAACTATTAGAAAACAAAACATTTAACTAGAGGCTTGCTTACATATTCAGAAGTTTGGTCATTCACCAAGGGAGGGATCCCATCACTGGAGCAATAGAGAACTATTGATCCTTAAGCAAAGAGAGAGATTCTGCCATTGCTTTGGCTTCTTGAAAACTCAAACCCATCCTTGTTGACACACCCACATCCTCCAATGAAGCCTCACCTTCTCTTATTCCTTCTAATCTTTAAACTCACTGCCACTTCCCAGTGACTAAGTATTCATATATATGTGTCTATAAAGAACTTTCTTATTCAAACTACCAATTTTCTATGGCTTGATCAGCTTTTATTATTTTAGTACAGTCTAAAAGGCTCCCAATTAAAATGACTACTGTTGAGCTTAGCCACAGTGGTGGGCCCTCCCACATCAATCATTACCCAAGAAAATATCCTATAGACTTACCTAATAACCAAGTGAATAGAGACAGATCTTCAATTGCTCTCTCTTCTCAGGTACCCATTGATTGTCAAGATTGGGAAAAAATAAAGTCCCATTACAGGAATATTTTACTGACTCCACAACCTACCCAAACATTACTGAACAGCATTTCCTCCTCTCTGCCCCTTCATTGACCCACTTCCATGCATGGCATAAGTGAAGGATAACTTCTTTCATCAGCATGGATACTCAATAATAGGTGAAATGATGTGAATATGTCCTATAGCCACACAACCCCCCACATTCTACTGTGTGTTACACTTACTGGGGTACAACTCAATCTGTCCAATTTCCTGCCAACTCAGCTATGAGAAAAAAAAATCTCCTCATCAATAGATCCAATGAATTTTACCTGATTTCTTTCTCCTGAGGCAACTCAGTGTTATCCCTTCATGCATATATTGGTGTCTTATTCATCTGTAATAAAACCACTACTATTAATAAATACATCACAGGAGATATGACAAATACCAACTCCCATGAGCAGCTGCACAGTTGGCCAAGCCTTTTCAGTGCTTTTTTGAAGTTTCCTTTGTATGCTAAAAAGTCAATTGATTTCTTTAAGTGTATAATTTAATGATTCTAACACATTTTCACCTCCATTCCATTTTCCCCTCATTTTCTGCTTCTTCATATGATATTGCAATCTATTAAAATACAGTACTGAAGGCAGAGGGAGGATCAGTGTGGGAAGCTGCAAAGTTCTTTATTTCTAAAACAACAGATACACTGTCTAAATATTCCAGATACAACTTTTTGGTAACTTTGGGTCTACTGTTAGCATGAAATTTCTAGAAAAAAAAAACTTAAAGAATTAAGCCATGGTTCCTCTGGACCAGAGAGTTCAGTATCACTAATGAGTCATATTCATTTCAATCATTTTCATCACTGTTACAAGATGCCTAGCAACAAGGAAAACAGGTCCATGGTCACAAGAGTATGAAAGGGGCATGAATGAGCACAATTGTCCAACTTATTGGCAGCCAGTAAACATCAACACAGGAAGTGACCAAATACAATAAACACCTTCCAAGACATGTTCCCAATGACCATGTTCCTTTACAAGTTTCTCACCCCTTCCATGCACACCCATCAATCAACGCATAGATTAAAGGCCTCAGGGTCCAATCACTTTTCAGATTGAGTATATTGTTCTACCTATGAACATTGTACTTCGGACCAAAACCTTCATCAAAGACCCAGGACAGACATTTCAAACCCATTTCACCACAGCATTCTTTATGCTACACAAAGTGATAGGATCTATCTGTCTCTTTAAGGGTATCTCTATCAAGCAGTTCCAAAAGGAAAATGTTCAGTTAAACAGCATCAGCACCTCCAGGAGCTTTTATAAATGTGAGTTCAAGAAGAGCGAAATTGCAATGCAATTTAAGGGTCTTTGTCCCCCATCTCTGCATCTTAAAACCATAGGGTGAACACAGAAATGTAGGTCAAAAGTGTAAATTGCACCTATACTACAACTAATTGGGATGATTTCTAGCCATCTCTAGGTTCTGTCTGTTATGGAGTCCACCAAGTCTGCCTCAAGGCATATTGCCTAGTGTGAAATAGTGCCAGCAGTTGATTGCAAACAACACTATGTGTTGACTTACATGTAAAATGAGACATGTATAATATAGACATATTTGTACATACACACATACTCACAGAAAGAGGCAATCAGTAGAGGAGCTTTGTCTTAGGAACTCTCACGGAAGAGAAGGTAGAAATCTTGTAAGGCAGAGAGGTCACTGAGACACTGTATGTCTCTACTGAACAAAATCAGGCCAGTCTGCCTTGCATCCCTAAGTGGTATGGTATCACCATCCATCATCCCCATCTGAGAATATATGGACTATTGATGAAGGATAGAGAATCAGTTTTCATCAAAGGTAAGGCTTTTGTATGTGATAGGTTTGTCATGCTCTACTAGTCGCCCCATGTCCAAGAGTTTATGGGCAACACAATTGATTTGAATTGGGTTGTATCAAAGGGGAGAAAAGTAGACTTGAACTTGGGAGGAGGATTAAGGTGGGAATGGGTCTGGTTTTAGTCTGGGAGGAGTTATCAAGAGAATTGGAAAGTGAATTCCATCAAAAAAATTGTATGAAGTTCTCAAGGAATTAATTAATGTAGTTCTTAATATACAATGACTGTACTGAACATATACAGACCACTTATATTTCAATCTCCTAAATAGCAACTCATTTTATAGCACTTACATTACATTAAGTGCAAAAGTAATCCAGAGATTATTTAAAATAAAGAAGGATCAGGGGATATGGCCCAGAGACAATGCCAGGAGTGTGTTCAAACATTCACCTACAACACCAGTGCTTAAGATGTTGGGAGGGGCAGAGACAGGAAGATGATTGTGGCTTCCTGAAAGCCAGGCTCACTACCAGCTCAGCAAGAAACCCAGTCACAAGGGGATAAGTTATGGAGGAAAAGAGTAGATCACACTATACCCTTCCCTAGCCTCTGAACTTACCTGTACAGTTCTCTATGCAGACTCACATAAATAAGATTAAAATATGCAAGAGGTTATTTTGCATAGCTTATGTGTTGTTTTAGACTAGAAACCTGAGGACTTTATATCATTATAGTTCCTGGAGCAAACTCCCAAGATATAGATGATGGGTATATCTTCTTACTCTGCAAAGGAAACCTCAGTTAAGTGTGTGTGTCAGTGACTCCAAACAGCTTTCCTCCTCTATGTTCCTTTATATAGCATAGAATGATCTGTAAATAATGAAAATATGAAAACAAAGCTTTTTTTGAGATTTTAGGCTTGTGTTAAAATCATATGTATAACATTGTATTAAATGGAAGTGAAATCTTCAGCTCTCAGGAACAATACAGTCAATGCTGTAGGCTTCTGTTTTGTCCCATTGTGAACAAAATTAATTGCACATCAACAGGTCCCACACTTTTAACTAAATCAGGGAGAACGGCCATGTTTCCGTACAAATAAGTAATGTCTATGTGATTATTCAAGTAGAAATCTGGCAGGGTTAGGATGCGTTTGGCTTATGTGATAGTGATGACTGATTAGTCTCTTGTTATTCAAATAACCCTTACCTCTGAGAAAAGACAAGTAATGATATAAGATATACTACGATGTGACATGGACACTTACTAGATTTCATTTTCCTTTACATACTTTAGTTGTTTGAAAAATTGTGGCCCACAGAAGCTCAAATATTCAAAGGTGTTAGTTTTCCAGGTGGTGAGATGTTAAGAAAGAATTAGGATTTGTATTTTTATTAAAGGATATTTGTCACTATTCTTTGAAATATCAAAAATCCATCAGGGTCTCTCTCTCTCATTCTTACTCTCTCCTCATTCTCTCTCTGTCTCTGTCTCTTTGTCTCTGTCTCTGTCTCTATCTCTGTCTCTCTCTCTCTCTCTCTTTCATTCTCTGTCTTTCTCTGTCTATGTTTGTTGTCTGTAGTATTGCTTGTGAGCTCTCAGCTACTGCTCTACACATGTGTGCCTGAGTGTTGCCATGGTGTTTACCATGATGTCCTGGAGTCGCCTTCTGAAACTTTAAGACCACAATTAAATATTTCATCTTATAATTTGGTGTGGTCATGATGTCTCACATCATTAGAACAGTAACCAAGACATCCATATTCCAGTTTATTTTTTCAATCGTTCTGTATTTATTTCATTAAAGTTACCTTTTGTCCATTGAAAAGTTTTAAGAATACTATTAAAGATACTGAACAAATAGTGCCAGTAGGAGTGGCACTGTTAGGAGGTGTGGCCTTGTTGAAGTATGTGTGACCCTGTTGAAGTAGATGTGGCCTTGTTGGAGGAAATGTAATACTGTGCTTGTGGACTTTGAGGTCGGCTATGCTTAAGCTGTCCCCAGTGTGACACACAGTCTCTATCTTCTACCTGTGTATCAAGATGTAAAACTCTCAGCTCCTTCTCTACCATTGTGTCTGTCTGAATGCTTCCATATTTCCAGTCATGATAATAATGGAGTAAACCTCTGAAAACAAGTTACAAAGTGTTCAAGAGTTACTGTGATCCTGTAGACTCTTCATGGCAAAAAAACCCAAACTAACACAAACACAAACATTCAAAAACACATTTGATATTTTGACTATTCTTGGCATAGGGAGTGGCACTACTGGGAGCTAATAACCTTGTTGAAGTAAGTTTGGCCTTGTTGAAAGAAATTTATCTTTGTGAACATGGACTTTAATGCCCTCTGCCTAGCTGCCTGAAAGCTAATCATTTCCTAGCACCCTTCAGATGAAGATGTAGAACTGTCAGCTCCAAATGCACATGCCTGCCAGGATCCTGCCATATTCCTACCTTGATGATAATGGACTGAATTTCTGAACCTGTAAGCCAGGGTAAATTGAAAAGTGTCTCTGCTGATAGTTGGTTGCTATTCCAGAAAGACCAAAAGTTATGACGTACCATCCAGAGTCTGAGAATACATTGGTTTAGCTTCTAGCATTTGACAGAAAACAGGATTAACAAGACAATGAGAATATAAAACTTCCTATTTCATAGAGACACATGGGTTATAGATCTGCGGAACTCAAGGTTTCATGGGTGGTATGGTAGGGTGATTAGTGTCTGTATATGAGTGCAGTGTCTGTTCCCAAGTCTGATGTCACACATACACATATGTTCAGTAATGAGTAGAATATCTTCAACACTTGCTCTCTTAGAGTGAAACCCTCTCACCATTTTGACTAGTTTGACTGGCCAATACACTATTGGGATATCTACCTGTCTCCACCCCACAGTGTTGCAGATATGAATAGACATGCCTGGAATTTTACAGAGGTGCTGAGAATACATGAACTCCACTGAGCCATCTTCCCAGCCCCCAGCAGGGTATTGTTTATTGAAATCAATGATCATATCAGTAGAGAAATGAAAACCAACATGACCCTGATATTTTACCTTACCTCCACCTTACACCAACTAAATGAATTTTAAATATAAATTTAATTTATGTCCAAATGAATCCAGATTACATTCTAATGAAAGATAAATTTGGGGTGTATCCAGATGAAAGCTATGTTAGTATATTTTTGGCCTTTTATATTGAGAATAACCTATATTTTCGGTACACTAGGAGAGCAAATGAATGTAAATGAGTTCAACCAAAGAAAATCTTTGTTCCAGTGAATTTCTTTGTAAAATAAAGTTGAAAATCATGCATTTCAGTTATATATATTTAATTTTTTTGAGTATGTTATTATGGGTTCATGTGAGTTTTCTTGGATTCCGATTGCAGAATTAGAGTATAGGGGACCTGATTATGTGGCACTATTATTTTTTATTAATTAGTTCATTCATTGTCCACCTTCCTACTGTTCCACATCCCATATCTACTGCCCATCCCCTGTCTCCAAGGGAAAGTCCCCATCCTACCGGATCTCTAAACACCTTGATGTCTCTAGTTTGTTGGGAATTTGGTGCATCATTTCTGATTGAATAGAGATCAAGCAGATTTTTTTCTGTGTATGTTTTAGAGACCTTCTGATAGTTCATATATGCTGCCTGTTTGGTTGTCTAGCATTTGGGAGAATTCTAGGTCCATAGCATTTGAGACAACTGGTCCTGTCAGCCTCCTTCAGTCTTTCTCAAATTAAACCAATGGTTCTGCTGATTCTGTCCATTGGTTGTTTGCATACATCTGCATCTGACTGTTTCACCTGCTCATTATTTCTTCATAAGTACAGTCATCCTAGCATTCATATTACAAGTATCTGAATTCAGAAACATACAGAGGCTGTGTACTGCAAGCAGGTCTTCTGCAAAAGCAATATATAATATAAGTACTAAAATTGATATCAGTGCTCTACAATATTCTATTCTATGTGATGAAATCTCTCTCTCTCTTTCTCTCTCTCTCTCTCAATATATATATATTCCTCTAACACTTAGTATGAATAAAAATTCTCTTATATTCTCTCCTACAAAGGAGATGATATTGGCATGTCATCTGCAACATTCATTCACTTTCCTACACAGTTTGTGCTTTCTCTTAGCAATCAACTAATATCTAAATCACACATGCACTCAGATTACAAAGTAAGGTATCTGAGCTCATACAAACTGTTATTCTGAGTCAGAGTAGTTGGAGGACAATTCCAAACTGTAGTTACGTCCAAGAGCATGGACTTTAACAACTTGTGAATCAGTAGAAGAGACAATGTATAGATGCGTTTGTTTCTTTTGGTTTGGTTTGGTTTAGCTTATTGTGGTTACCCACAATCATTATAAGAAATACAGAGAAACACAAATTAATGCCTGTATCTTGAACTGAATGCAAACAGGGGCCTTAGAACCAACATTATATTTCTGTTACAATATACAATATATATTTTTAGAGATTTTTTTTATTTATTAGCTATTATACCCACTGCAACAAGTTTAAGAAATATTCCTAGTGACCCAAATAGCAGCTTTATGATTCAGATGCAGATATTTTCACCCAATCAATGGATTGAAGCATCTGACCCCTGTTGTTGAATTAATGAGGTCAAAGATATTAAAGAAGAGGGCATCCCTGTGGTAGGATCCCTGTCTCAATTAAAGTGTTCCCCCAAGATGTCTGAAATTGTGGCCCAACAAAGAGACAGAATGCACCTGCTGATATGAGGCCTCCAACACATATACAGGAGAGGATTGCTGGGAGGAGAACTCTACAATTCCACTCTCCCCACTGGAGGGCATTTCATCTAATGTTTTTTTTTTTAATTCCTTAGAGTCTCTCACATCCCAGGTCTCTGGTTTACTCTAGAGCGTTTTCTCATTTCCTCCTTCACAAAGTTGCCTGTTTCCATTCTTTTCGCTGGTCTTCATCAATTCAGTCCTGTTTCCCACAACCACAGTACCTGATAAAATTCCTCTATTCTCCTTCTTGTCCCATTTCCCACCCAGGTCTCTCCCTTCCCCTATCTGTATTGATTTTTTAACCTTCTTATCATTTCTAATTATGTTTATGACTAATAAAATAATTGAAGTTTATTTTTTTGATTCATTATCTTATTAGTTTCCAAAGGGATGATATACAAATACCAAAGGTACATTGGTTTAATTTTATTTCATTTCATTTGATTTTTGAGATAGGCAGTTAGTATGTTTTGTATTCTCCAGGAAGGTCTAGAGTGTTGAGGTTCAGCATTCCATGCTAGTACCATTACAGGTATGTAAAAACTTACCTGGCTTTAATTGCTTATAATAAAATAGTCCCAAAAAAATCTATAAACACTATAAAATAAACACTTTCCAGTCTGAGAGATGAAAATATTTCCTGTTCATTTACAAACCTCATTGATAGAAAGTATATTTGTTTCTTGAAACAAACTAAACTGCTAACTGAGTGCCATGATTAGCCCCCTCTTTGGTTTCCAGGCTCTGCCGCTTCTCTCTGTTCCCATTATTATTGATGCTCTCGAACAGGGGAATGCCAGGCCTACGACAGGAGAGTGAGTGGGTAAGGGGAAGGGTTGGGGGAACATACAGGGGAATTTTGGGATAGCATTTGAAATCTAAATGAAGAAAACATCTAATTGAAAAAAAAACTTAAGTGTATTCACATATGTACACAGGGACATGTGGCACATATGTACATAATTTAAAATTATCATTCCTTTTCAATACTCTGTTTTTCATTTATTTTATTATTATTAATATATATGGCAATTCTGAAACTTACTTTGTAGACTAGGATGTCCTCAAACTGAGATTTGCCTACCTCTGCCTTCCAAAAACTGAGATAAAAGGTGTGTGCCACCACCACCTGGCTTCCGAAATATTTTTTACTTAGTGGGAGATGTCCATTATTTTTTTCCTGTTAGGATATATCAAAATCATCAAGATGTCATATTTCCTTAATCAATTTATGAGATTAAATCAATCCCTGTAAAAATATTTCAGGTACTTTTGGAGACAGGTAAGTTTACAAGAAACATCATTTAAAAAATATTTTATTTCTGGAGCCAAAACCTTGAGTAGACCTTGCATGCAAACTCTGTAGCTAGCCTTATAACACCCGGAGGCAACTCCACTGCCAATCATCTAACATTCATAGGATCCGATGATCAGACAAGAGGAAGACACAACATCTTTCCCCAACACCTTGAGTAGAGGGTAACAGAAAGACACAGGCATGCAGGAACTCCACCAGACCAGTGGTATGGATTGCATCCATTCTGTCTGGGACAGGGCCCTGAGCAGTCCTTGGATGCAAACTCAGCAGCCAGCCCCATAACACCCAGAGGAAGCTCCACTACCTGAAGATCTAACATGGCCAGGGTCAGAGGATCCCAGGAACCTAGGAGCTTAGTCACACCAGGATCTCAAGGTTCCAAGGGCAGCTTGACTCCCAGGATGTCAGACCCACCCAGCATCTCATAATCACAGTATACCGTAATAACAGGATCACAGAGACAGCTAGACTTGGAAGAGTTATGACACAACCAATATCACAGGAAGGACAGTCTGATGTAGCCAGGGCATGTAGCACTTGAGATATCCAGATGGTGAGAGGCAAGGATAAGTTAATAAGCAGGAGAATCCAAAGTTATTTGGAATAATCAGAACCCAACACTTGCACCATATCAAGTGGATAACCCAACACACCCTAAAAGTAAGACATGGATCTAAAGTCACTTCTCATAGTGATGATGAAGGACTTTAAGAAGGACATTAGTAACTCTCTTAACAAAATGCAGGAGAACACAGATAAACATGTAGAAGTCCTTAAAGAGGAAACACAAAAATCTGTTAAATAGATTCAGGAAAACACAATCAAACAGGTGAAGGAGCAGAACAAAACAATCCATGATCTAAAAATGGAAATAGAAACAATTGACAATTCTCACTTAGGCCATGAAGCTATGGAACATTCCCATTTACTGAGATCCAGAGGAGTAGCCATTTGGAAGATTGTGTCCCTAAATGTGAAGGTTGTGCTGAAACTCTTATGAAAATTGAGAACAATTTTAAATATGAAAGAAAAAAAACACACAGTAAAAATTCATGTAGGCAAAATTGACAGCCTTCTATGTGTCACAAAACACACAAGCAGAGATTACAATTACAATAATTATTTTTATATCAAGGGGTCAAAACTCCTGATACAATCAATGTCCAAGAAGAGATATTTAGAGCACACACTCACCGGGGACAAACTGTCATGACTGGGACAGCATGGCAGGAAACAAAATGTTGATCTGTTTCATTGAGGGCCAGCATGGGGCCTTCTTACACTTTTGTGGAATAAGCAGCCAAGAGTTAGGTCAGAAATAGCCAGCTCCCTCAATTATGCCAAAGTAACCTATTTCTGCTAGGGAACAGTCCCAAATGTTCCACAAACTTGCTAGACTGTTCCACTAGTTTGAGACACCTGAGACTGTGGGAAAATTTCACACCCAATCTTAATGAAACTGAACCAGGCATGTGTAAAATACTTTTCGAAAATAGTTTCATTTCAATTCAGGAAAAAGGACAGAGAGCCCTGCTTTGTAATGGATGGAGTTAGTCTTTAGCTTCCATTGTGCACCCTAAATGAAACATAGTGTAAAAGAAGCAGTTTTCTATGTAGCAAGTAAGGAGTGAAAACAACACACTAATGGAGATAAAATGCAAAGAACCGGGATATATAGTAACAATTCCAATTATAAGTGTGAAAAAACAAATATACATATATGTGAGTTGTGCTTGTTATTTCCCTAATGGTTTGATTGTACAGGATAAAAAACAATAGTCTGTCCCTATTGGCCACAGTTTCATTCATCATTGTGTTAGTGGATCCAATCTAGGAATTAATCATCAGGGTTTGACAGCAAAATCCATCGGCTCAATACACCAGACATTAGCTGGAAAGTGAGGTACAAGTAGGTAATGTCCTTTGGTTTCTTCTCTCTGAGTCTGTTATATGGGCGTCCTGTCATTGTTTGTTATTGTTGTTGGTTGTTGTTTTAAAATTTGAAATATTGAATGCAAAAGCAAGTGGCAGGAGCCCAACAGGTCTTTGCATTCTTACTTTCTCCTTTCCATCACTCTCCAATTCTTCCAATCCCCAGCTTTCATTCAAGAAACAATCATCAGAAACAATTGAAAATAAGACTCCTTCATCATCTTTACTTTGTGCTTGCATGTTGGCTGTAATCATCTTGAAAACATTAAAAATCAGGCTAAGATTCTGCCTATGTTTGATAGGGTTTCATTGCTGTGAAGAGACACCATGACTCAGGCAACTCTTATAAAGGAAAATTTAATAGAGGTTGTCTTACAGTTTTAGAGGGTCAGGTCAGTACATTATTATCATGGTGGGAAGCATGGGAACATCCAGGTAGAAGGGGCGATGTAGAAGGAAAGAAGTTTTCTATATCTTAATCTGAAAGCAAACAGGAAGAAGCTTGTGGCCAAAGCAGCAAGGAAAAGCATCTCTCTTCATCACTGGGCAGAGTTTGAGCACTAGATAAAAGCCAGCCTACACAATGATCAAGGCCACATCTGCTAATAGTGCCACTTCCCATGGGCCAAGGATATTCTAATCATCAAACTGCTACATACCTGCAAACACTCCTGTATGCATGTATGCACACACACACAAAGACACACACACACACACACACACACACACACACACACACACACTTTCATGCCTATTGCACGTGAGATTGCATAAAAATATATTTGTCTATTTACACATATATTTATTTTTTACTTACTTGCTTGCTTGCTTATTGCTTACTTATTTACTTATTTACTTACTTACTTAGTTTTAAATGTTTTGCTGAAGAACTTTGTACATAAACATAATGAGTTTGAGTAAATCCATCACCATCTCCTCCTTGAATTGCTCTCCATTTCTCCTGTATCACTTTTAGCCTTAATTCCATGCACATTTTAATAAAGACCACTGAGTGAATTTAGTGCTGACTACATATGTGGGGTTAGGGAAACACATCCACTGGAACATGGGCAGCCTCTGAGGAGCCAAATCTATGAAGAAAACTGGCCCTCACACCTGCAGCCACTAATTGCCAATTTTTTGGGGTGAAATTTTCTCTGCTCCCCCATCTATTCTTCAAGAACTGTGAGACAGAAAATTTTAAAAAAAGGTGTTGAGATCTGCTTAGAAAGGACTTTAATCTCAGGATATGGGAATCAAAACCAGGTAGAGATGAATTCTCTGCTGATCTGCACAGGAAAGCACAGAAATCTAGGACTATATAGAAATATCCAGTTCCAGAGAAGAAAAACAAAAGAAACAGGGAGGAATTGGGAAGTACAAATAAGAATTTGAATGTACAGATTGTAAATCCTGTCTCTGGGAATAATAATCAAGATACTTTGAAAGGAACAATCAAGCCATGTTTAAAAGACTGGACACACCATTTGGCATATGTTATATAAATCAGTAAAAATAATTAAAAATGTTTCATTAAAATTCACAACAGTCCCCTTAAGTTTTTTCTTCTGGTTTTCTTCTTTAAATATCTTATTGAATCTGAAGTGATGGCTCAGCATTTCTGAACACTGGCAGCTCATGCACAGCATACACTTGGACTTGCCACATTTCCATAGGCTGTTTACAACTTCTTCTATTTTAGTAACCACAGGGAATCCACACTCCCCCTTCCCATGAGACAATGTATCCATACCTATACAGAGAATTCAAAACAAACAAAATCTCTTCAATCTGTCTCACCAATCATACATTAGGTCCAATGCTTGGGTGCTTTCTGTTTCAGGCTCACAATGATCAATGGTATATACTTTCTAGGTTGTATAACTGCACTTCATTTCTCTACCAGGAACCTTTCCTCAGATTCTGTCCTCATCAAGAATCCCATCTAATACCATCAGACACTTCTATGCATCAGAGGGAACAAGGTCTAGCTGTGTGCCTTGCAGGTTGGGTAGAGCACTGTCAATATCCCTTCTCCTCCAGCAAACCCTCTCAAGGCTCACAACGGTTGTCTTCCAGGATAAAATCTGATTGCCTAAGAGAAGGAGCAAATCATCTCTGCTTGCTCTAATGTCTAAATGACATTGCAGATTAAGAAAAAACCTAGAGCTTCCCCAAGATTCTCAGTCCGGGAGCATTTGGACAATCCATTACTTTCATAGGGTCCAAAATTGTTTGAATTCTACAGACCAATGAATTGTCCCATTAAAAGCCACCTTTCCAGCAGGTAGCAGCAGCTCCAACTGCTGTCTCCAAAGGCAGTTAAACAAAAGCAACCTGAAGAGGCAGGTGAACTGCTCCTGGTCCCACCAAGGTGACTTTGGTTTCTGGTGGGAGGGGGCAATTACATGCTGTGAGAATTCTGTTCTGTTGATGTGCTCACCCACCAAAACACTCCTCTTGGAAAGACCAGGAATGAGTTCCTCTTCCAAAATCCCTCCTCTTGCATGTGGTGTTCATTCCATGGGTGTGGGGAGTAGGCTCTATTCCTTGGGTACTCTGTTTCTAAATGAGGTGACACACAGTGATCACTCTCTCCTACCTTTCACAGATGATTGAGACTCCTAATCTAGACATTATTTTTTTATTTATTTTTTCAATCTGCGAAGGCAGATATGGTTGTTTGTGAACATTACAGTTTGCATGGACACTTCTTATATGTAATACATCAGAGGACAGAAGAGGATACAGCAGTATATGCTGCTGGAATTACAGGGAGGATGAGAAAGAAAGGGGGTGCAGGGAGTGAGAGGGAAAGAGAGAAACACAGACTGAGACTGAGATACAGAGAGATAGCAATACAGAGAGTGGGGAAGTTAGAAGGAAAGAGAGAGAGGCAGAGAGACAGAGAGACAGAGAGACAGAGAGACAGAGAGACAGATAGAGAGACAGAGAAACAGTCACAATGTAATTGCTGGAAATTGAAGCCACGACCTGTGTGATAGCAGCAAGTCTGTCAACACATACATTGTCTCTTCAGATTTTGGCTCCAATTTTGAATTGGCCAAGAAGGACCTGATGCTATGTATTCTGGAGTTGACCTTGTGTATACCATCGTATTCCTGGAAACAGTTTCACATCTAGGGAACATGACCTTTAATCAGTCTTGATGCATCTCACATATCCTATGCCCAGACACCAAAGGAGACATATGGAAGGTTTCCTGTTGTGGTCTGGTAAAAGGACGCCATTCCTGACAAGAATCTCCAGAAGAATAAAGCCAATACAGTCGAAACAACCTTAGCCCTGGTCAGAGTGAGATACCTGCCTTCTTAAGGCTTCTCAGTACAGCTTTATATAGTGTATTAGCTTACTCTTGGTTAGAATTCACCACAGATCACAAACATCCTATTCAGATTTCTCTCTCTTTATCTATTTTTTTCTTGTTGTAGTGGTGGTGATTTTTTAAGAAAGACTTATAAGAATTAATTTACTCTTAGATGAATTTGAACCTTTTGAGAAAGATTGTGTTCCTACACCATTTTTCGCTCATGAGAAAATGGGGAGGTGGTACATGGCTTAGAGTATAAGATCATTGGCCCCTGTGCACAGGTTACAGGATTCAATTACCAGGGCCCATCTTGTTTGTCACAGCCACAGGTAAGTGCTGTTTCAGGGGATCTGATACTATCTAACTTCTGATCTCTACACGGTCCAGTTTAGTGCACAGGCAGCAGACACACCCCTTCAGGTAAAACATTCATAAAATAGAAATAATGAAAATTCTACAGTTTACCAATTGCCATATAAAACTTGATTTCCAAATGATCACACATACTATTAGGAGAGGACCTCAAAATGTGGATGTAGGTCAAAAATTTTGATATATTTGATACTTATTTTTTCATTCTTTTCTGTTTTACACCACCTAGGACCCCACATCCCAATGACCTGGAGGAGAGTAAGCCAGAGTTCTTCCATAGTCTTTGCTTCAGTTCCTGTCTCCACTTACCAGCTCTGATTAAGGTGTTGTCCAGACTTCTATAGATAACACAGTTTAAAACCTGAAAGTTGAAAACAGATAGAATCCATTACATCATTTGGTAGTTTTGGGTCCCAATTTTTATCTCATTGAAATCAAGACAGGACTGTATGCTTGCAATAATGTTATCTGCCTGTGTTTAAACTTCTGACTAAAAAACTCTTTGTTCAAAACAGTGGAGTGACCGATGAGCATCAGACAGTTACATAGCAATTGTTGCCCTATGAATTTGGATACATCTCTGATTATATTGAAGATTGAAAATCAATTAAATGGTTTTAGTAGTAGGTAGACAGGCACCTAGTGTTGATGTAAAACAAATTCCACAGTAGATCAGTTCTAAAACTACATTATTCTGCATGATATCTCAGCACTAATGAATAGGCAGCTGCACAAGCAAAAGAAGAGGAAAAGGAAGAAACACAGGCAGACACAGATGCAGAGGTTGAGAAACAGGCTGAGATAGAGAATGAAGAAGGAGAAAAGGAAGGACAGGCAGAGTCACAGGGACAGTCAAAGGGAGATTCAGAATCAGAGACAGAGTCAGAATGTGTGGTGTGCATGTACCTAGTGTGTGTCTTTCTAATTTTTAGACCTTTTAGGAAGTTACATTTACTCAAGTGTCCTCAGAGATGGGGTGATTGGTTGCAACAAATTTCTCAGATTACAACCAGTATACCAAGACATGGTTTCTGTCTAATTGACCACCCAGACCCAAGGAATACTTATAATAGGAGAGATCCCAGGCTAATGGTTTTCTTTCTTATAATAAGTCTGTCTCTCCCAGTCACAGAATAAAAGGAAATTATGATTCATTGGAAAATAACACATAAATGGCTCCAGAAACTCAGCCAAGTCTATTAAGATATATATATATATATATATATATATTATCACAAAGCTCTCACACAACTTTTTAAAAATCCTAATCCTGTACTGGATTCATCTTCTAAGTATACACTGTATGTTATATATAGTATATCATAAAATACTAAATAGGAATATCTAGCTATGTACACTGAATGTATACTGTGAGGAGCTGCCCTTTCAATCTCCGTTACAAGATGGCGCTGACATCCGTTGTTCTAACTGGTAAAAAAATAGTCTGTGTATGTGCTGGGGTATTTTTCCATTCTTTGTGCCCTTCCTGTTCTGTGGCGTCATATGGGCTGATAGTGAGCAGCCCTTAGGGTGAAATATGTCTCTAACACTTCTTGTGGTCTATTTAAGGACCGAGTTTCCTGTGTTCTAAGCCTCCTCGCCCAAAAGCTAATCATCTTTATCTTGAGATGGATTAAAGCTATGCTGCAGAAGGATCTGAGTGTGTCCTGTGTGTGTGTGTTCTCGCCGGTGAGACTCTTTATCATCACAGACACAGTATACTGCATGCACAGACCATTAGTACTGTAACTCCATGGATAAATCATGTTCATGAAGCAACACTAACAGAGATTTACACACAATATTTGCATTTCATTTGTGTTCCTGAGATGAAAATTATTTTCATCAACACACATGGCACTACATAGAACAGGTATGACTAATATTAAAATAGTAAACAGCTGACTGCAAGAAGTATAGAAATCAGAGTTAGTAAGTCTTTGGTGGAATACTATATTTACATACTCACAACATCCATTAGTGAAGAACTCCTGCTGCATTAACTTTGCACAAGATTTATTGTCAAAACTTGTACTTTTAGTCTGGTGGTTGGTGGTTGGTTACACAAGTTGGTTGTGGTTTGTTAGTAGCCATAATTAAAGGAGAAGAACAAGGAAAGAAATTAAATTCAGAGATTTTCTAATTCCTCTCTCTAATATACCCTTATTTTTGTCCTATCTAGCGTTAGGGGTTATAAAAAGAAGATCCTAGAAAATATCAAACACCAACTATAAAAATGAATCCTTAATTACTGTCCACCAGAAACCACCAATTGTGAAGAAATACACTTTATCTTCTTTATCATAAGTTTTAAAGACTCTCTTCAATAGCTTCCTGACTGGACTGTTCTTTTTTCTTCTGTGTTCTTTTTCCTTGTGTGTGTGTGTGTGTGTGTGTGTGTGCATGAGGGTGAGTGTGTGTGACTTCCTTTGCATAATACCTTCCTGTGTTGTTAACCATTTATATTTGCTGTGGATTTACTCACAACAAACAGATAAACTGAATTGTGAGTATCTTCTTTTTTTGGTGTCTGTTTTGTTTTTCTTTTCTGGTGGTGGGTTTAGCATGTATGCAAATCAAACACTACCATCGAGTCACATCTCTAGCTTAGACAGGGATTTGAATTTTTTAACACTAGTTATTTCTCTCCATATTACTGTAACATTATAATGTTTTTATTGTACTCCTGATCTGTTACTGAAATTTTATATCCATTTATTCCAAATTTATGTAGGTGCTAAGCAACGTCAACCCATTGCTGATATTTTTTGTTAATAAGGCAACTTGATCAATAAATGACTTCTTTTTCTGACTAGTGCCATATTGTGTTTTCTTGAAGACTTGTATCTTAAGCCGGAGCAGAAACTTGTAATGTACACTTGAGGAGGGTTTTTTTTGGGATTTGGTGGTTATTTCAATGTATTAAATGAATGTCAGGTGACTGATGTTCTATCAGAGTAATGGTGCTCCTTAAGCTACATGTTCATCTTTATGTTCTCATACACTTTTCAGAACAATATTTTTCAGTACCACAGAGCAAATGTTACAGGTTCTTAGCTTTTAAACTCTCAGTAAACACCAAAGTCTCAATTTTGGACTTCAGTGCAGCCTCTTCTCTAAAAGCTAGTCAGAGGATGCTTAGTCCTGTGAGCCCAATCCTTTCTTTTTATTCCAAGCATGGAGGGAAGCTGGCATTCCCTGTAAGGGTTTTGCAATTAGAGATTCTGGTGTCAGCAGATCTTACTTGTCACCCTATTGAGTTTGCCCATCTGTAATGGCAAGTGAAAGAGTGGTAATCAGTACCATGATGGCTCAAAAGAAGTCTAGAACACCACTGCATTCTGCACCCTTGTGGGTGCCATCCCTGTCACAATTTGAAGAGAAACAGTGCTCCTTCCAGGAAGCTGCAGGGAATTGAACTGCACTCCTCTGCATGCTGTCAGACCCAGCCTCTAGGTCTGGACTGACTCTCCTTAAGGATAGTCACTTACCCTCCTGGCCCCAGTCCCTAATTCTCTCTCAGTTCTCCACAAAACAGGAGACTCTCTTTATTTTTTGTGCCAAATGATGTCAGCTTCATTTCAAATATCCTGATAAACTAAACTGGTTGGGTCTTAAAATAATTTCTTTCTCTCAACCACCTATTTACCAGGAAAACTGTCGGTGAGAATGGCTGAGAAATCTAGTCTGGGCGAGTTTCCCATGACTAAGGGCAGGGAATATGAAGATAAGGCCAACTTATTAATATACTTCCAAAGTCTAGTTTTAATTGGCATCTCTAATGCTGTGCAGAAGAAATGTGAGATTGTGAGGTGACTTCACAGATTAATATAAGAGGTGAGTCTAGAAAATCAGGAGCTGTCTATTGAGAACAGCACTGGACCATGGCCCTCCTTTGAGGATTTACACTTTAAAGCTGAGATAAACTGTAAAAAAATTATGTCTTTCTGAAGTTTATGCCATGGAACGTCCACATAATATCTTAGTTCATTGGTGTGATGTTTTTATACATGGCTGTAAATGCTTTTATGTTAACCTGTGTGTGCTAGTAAGTGTTTGCCTTCTTGACATGAAGCTAAAGTCACCTGGGAAGAGGGAACCTCAAATTGGATCTGTCTACATTAGATGAGGCTATAGCCATGTTTATTTGTTTTCTTAGAAATTTTTCTTTAAATTTTCCATCTTATGTGACCTGAAAGTATCCATCTCCCTGTTTATCCTCCTACCATCGAACTCAGAGACACAGTGAAACTAACAGAAGTTATGGGCCAAATGAATTTAACAGATACTTATAGAACATCACCCAAAAACAAGAACACACATAATATGCACTCATTCTTAAGTGTATATTAGGCAAAAAAAAAAAAAAAACATGGAATACCCATGATACAATTCATTGATACTATCCATTATCTCTACCTCTGGTCAGGATTATTTTTCTGACTTTTCTTTGCATAGATTCCTGATTCTTGAAGGAGAGAGCTCGATAAAGGCATCCTCTTTAATCTTTAATTCTCTGAGTCTCTCACTCTCTGTGCATTGTCCAGTTGTGTCTTTCTGTGATTATTACCAGTTTTGTAGGAAACTCACCTCTGATGAAGGCTGAGGCATATATACTAACATATGGGTGGAGCCATTAGGATTCATGAGAAGTCATTTTACTGCTGTGGTTATTTAACAAAATTTATGATGGCAGATTTTCACTTAGTGTTTTATGACCTTTCTAGTCTCAGATGCTTGGCCTGATATTTCCCTCCACATTTAACCCTCCTATTTTAGTGTCTTCTTCATTCCTTTATACCACTATATTCTACTTCCCCTTCCTTGGAAGAACTCCTCCTTCTTTATGGTTCCTTACTAGATAGCTCATCTCTGTTACCCTAAATGAAAAACAAACATATATAAACCTTACAAGCTAACTCCATACATAGGTGAAAACATGCAATTTGTGTCGTTCTGGGTCTGATTTTACTGTTGGATATTTCCCCCCCCCCTTTTTTTTTAGATACTTCAGTCCTTCTTTTTTTAAAAAAATTTTTTATTACATGTTTTCCTCAATTACATTTCCAATGCTACACCAAAGGTTCCCCATACCCTCCTCCCCACTTCCCTACCCACCAATTCCCATTTATTTTTTGGCTCTAGCATTGCCCTGTACTGGGGCATATAAAGTTTGGTTGTCCAATGGGCCTCTCTTTCCAGTGATGGCTGACTAGGTCATCTTTTGATACAAATGTAGCTAGAGTCCAGAGCTCCGGGGTACTGATAAGTTAATAATGTGGTTCCATCTGTAGGGTTGCAGATTCCTTTAGCTTCTTGTGTACTTTCTCTATCTCCTCCATTGGGAACCCTGTGATCCATATAATAGCTGACTGTGAGTATCCATGTCTGTGTTTGCTAGGCCCTGGCACAGTCTTACATGAGACAGCTGATTAACAGTTGATGGGAGAGGATCCAGTACTCATTGAGTGGTGCTATCTCTGCAAAGATGGTGATAAAATATATAAGAAAGCAACCTGAGGGTAGTGTTTGAAAAATGGCTCAGTGTTTAAGAGAACTGGCTGCTCTCTTAGAAGGTCAGGATTTGAATCACAGAACTCAGGTGGCAGCTCACAGCCACATTAAGCTCCAATATCAAGGGACCAAGCTCGCTCTTATGGACTCTGTGAACCCTGGACAAAAAAGGCCCACAGACATTCACGCAAACAAAACATTTTAATATATACATATATGTTATTAAAATAAAATTTAAAAGGCATTTTTAAATTTTGTAAGTAGAAAAGCTGAGAAAACTGTGTTGAGAAACAAGCCAATAAGCAACCTTGCTCCATGTACCCTGCCTATAATCCTACATGGGTTCCTGCCCTGATTTCACTGAGTGATGGAGTGTGATGTGGAAGAATAACACAAACTAATCTTTTTCAAAAAAGAAGGGAGGAGAGGGGGATTGGAATGGGGATTTGTTGATGGGAAACTGTGAAGGAAGTTATCATTTAAATTGTAAATAGATAACTAAATTAATGATGAAAAAAATAAGTCCTGTCAAGAACTCCAATGTGACAGTGTGAAACTGCTAATCTACAACCTGCTAAACTCACATGTGTGGGGTGTGGGCATGCAAGTGTTCTGTCTGAGCCTACAGGCCACTTAAATCCTCAAAAACCCTGTGGAGTTCAACCCTGACTTCCTGGCACAGATGATCCCCAAAGTGTAGTGGGAAGTGCTTGTGCAGGTAGCAGACACCTCAATCTTGGCCCAGGTACACAAAATAGCCAACTAGCTGCTATGAACAGGACAAGATACTTTTGAGGAAGATGTACCCACGTGTGGCTTGAGATTGATGTACTGGATGGTACTCTGCAATGGTCAGAATCCAGTGTTCTTTTCCCCATCATCCACAGGATCACCAATATGCTGTAGAATGATGAGGAGACAGAGAGGTAACCTTGCTAGCCACCACAATGCGATGTGGGAATGGGTATCCAGATGGAGGAAGACCCTCATGAAAGCAGTGGGGAGGGGATGGGATAGAGGGTTTCTGGAAGGGTGGGAAACTGAAAACGGACATCATTTGAAATGTATATAAAGAAAATATACAATTAAAAAAAGACCAACCAAAGAGCACATAGGGCGGGGCCCATGGCTCCAGCTTCATATGTAGCAGAGAATGGCCTATTTGGACACCAGTGAGAGGTGAAGCTCCTGTTCAGGAGAAGGCTCTATACCCCAGTGTAAGGGAATGTCAGGACTAGGAAGTAGGAGTGGGTATTTTGTTGATTACTGAGAGGAGGGATGGCAGAGTGGGTTTTCAGAGGGGAAACCAGGGAAGGGGATAACATTTGAAATGAAAATAAAGAAAATGCCTCATAAAATAAAATAAAATAAAACAAAATAGATTGAAAACAACCACCTAGACACAATAAGTTAATAGCAGAATGATAAATAAAAGAAGACAGTGTAGTGGTGCATACCTTTTATCCCTGCTCTTGGTAGGCAGAGGCAGGGGCAGGCAAATTTATGAGTTCAAGGCCAGCCTGAACTCCAGATTGAATTCCATGACAACCAGGGCTAAACAGAGAATCCCTGCCTCGAAAAAACAAAAAACAATAAACAAATAAAGAGAAAATGAATGACACACAGGCATACAGAAGAGGACTGGTCCCAAAGACAGCTCTGTCCTAAATATACTAGAGCACATTGCTTCACAAAATGAATTCTGAACATGCTCTCACATAGGGCATTTGAATATACTTTCTAGGTTAACCCCATATGATCACAAGAAACAAAAGGTAACAAGAAGATCAGAGTCAGAAGTATATCTCAGACTCATGTCAAAGACAGTCTGGGAGGCACACCATGCTTCAGTTTTCAAAGTTCCAGAGAGTGGTTCTCCACCTTTTTAATACTGCGGTTCCTTCATATATATACTTCCTTATGCTGTGTGGTGCCCCAACCGTAAAAATATTTTTTGCTGCTTCATAACTGAAATGTCCTACTGATATGAATTATAACATACATTTCTGACATACAGATAGTCTAGGACAACTCCTGTGAAATTTGTCACAAGGACTAGCAACCTACAGGTTGCCAACCACAGTGCCAGCAACTAGGAAAACTAGCCAGCCCCTTGATTTTTACAATGTTGCCTTCCGTAACTGTGGTAGAATAGATGTGCTCTATTTTAGTGGTCTAAGCATGTGAGGATCTGTAACACGACCTGGAAACACACATACCAAATTGGATGAGGGAGTCTATTTTTTCTGTCCTGGACCTTGCAGGTTTGAGTCAGCTCTAACCAAAGAGAAGAGAAAGGATACTGGATGAATTCCTACTCAAAGTCTTTGGAGACAACAGGGATTTTATTGGGTTCTCATGGAGAATGGGAGAGTGTTTGTGCTCCATTAAAAAGGTACTCACATTCACTATTTTGATGCCTTTCTTTCTATTTGAGTGTGCTTTGTACTTTTGTCTGCTATGTGTTGTGTTCTGTGTTCTTTGTTACTAACTCTAGGGTTCTTACCATACTTGGAAAATGAAAGTCAGTTTGAAAACCTTTCATATTTGTTCTCTGTATAGAATCTCTCTCTCTCTCTCTCTCTCTCTCTCTCTCTCTCTCTCTCTCTCTCTCTCTCTCTCTCACTCCCTCCCTCCCTCCCTCCCTCCCTCCCTCCCTCCCTCCCTCCCTCCCTCCCTCTCTCTCTCTCTCTCTCTCTCTCTCTCTCTCTCTCTCTCTCTCTCTCTCTCTCTCTCTCTCTCTCTTTGAGTTTTCAAGACAGTGTTTCTCTGTGTAGCCATGGTTGTTCTGAAAATCACCCTGTAGACCAGGTTGGCCTCGAACTTAGAAATTCACCTGTCTCTGCTTTTCGAGTGCTGGGATTAAAGGTATTTGCCACCACCACTTGGAAATATGATTCTTTTAAAAAATTAGATTATGAGTCCTTTGTACCAAAAATAAGATCAAAATTTCAAGGAAGGTACTTTTAATTGAAAATGCATCTTTCTGATAAAAAAAAATGGGGTATTCCATGGAGATACAGAAGTTTGAAAATGACCCAAAAGGTATTGTTCTTCAACTAATTCCTTATCAGCTTGTAATTTTCTGAGGATATTGGCCACTGAGGCTTGAAGTATCAAAAACCCATCAGGCTATCTCTCTCTCATTCTTTCTCTCTCTTTCTCATTCTTTCATCTCATTTTTCTCTCTCCTCATTCTCTCTCTTTCTCTCTCTCTCTTTCTCTCTCTTTCTCTCTCTATCACCCTCTCTCTCTCTCACTCTCTCTCTCTCTCTCACCCTCTCTCTCTCTCCCTCTCTGTCTCGCTCTCGTTTTAAGCCATTCATCCAGTGGTTGACATCTAATGTTAATCCATTTCTTGTCTATTTCACACAGTGAGGCAATCAATATTGATGATATGACTGTGAAATGGTCCTTCTTACTTTTTTTTCTTTTTCTTTTTTGAGAGAGTCATGCCATAGACTCATTCATAACAGTTTTTCTCTCTAGAAAAAGTTTGCATGCTTTAGCACTTGATAATAATCTCGATTGTTGATTTATTTTAATATCTGTGAGTTTCTGCAGTAACTGATTCTATTAGTTAGAGATTAGTTGCTGTGAAAAGACACCATGACCAAGGCCACTCATAAGAGACTCATTTCATTAGGGCTTTTCTACATTTCATTACACGTTCAGAGGTTCACTCCATGATCATCAAGGCAAAAAATATGGCACTGTCTAGGCAGACATGGTGGTGGAGAGGAAGTTTAGAATTATGCACCTTCATCCAATGCTTCGAGAAAAAACTATGTATTTTGCAAACAGGGAGGGTCTCTTCCACACTGGTAGAGCTTTAAAGCCCCAGAGTGATATGCTTCCTCCAGCAAGGCCAGACCTATTCCTACAAGGACACACCTCCTCATAGGCCAACTATATTTAGAATGCCACACTGGTTTCATAGCAACTTGACAAGATCTAGAGTCTTCAAAGAGAAGGAGCCTCAGTTGAGAAGATGCCTCCATAAGATCCAGCTGTTAGGAATTTTTTTAATTGATGGGAGAGCACCCACTCCATTGTGGGTGTTGACATCCTTGTGGTGGTAGTCCTGGGTTCTTTAAGAAAGCAAGCTAAGCAAGATTAGAGGAGCAAGACAATAAGCATCACCACTCCATAGCCTATGAATGAGCCTCTGATTCCAGGATCCTGTGTTGTTTCAGTTTCTGTCCCAACTTCTTTGGTGATAAACAGCATTGTGGAAGTATAAGCTGAATAAAACCTTTGCTATGGAATTTGCTCTTTGACATGGTGAATCCTTACAACAATAACAAACAGTAAGGTATTCTTAGGGAAAAATGTCTAACAGTGCCAATGTCAATGTGTAGACATTTTATTTTTACTTAGAGATAAGCTATAATCATGTACGTACCTGAGATGTAATTGTTCTAGTTTTCTTCTTTCTCACCATGTAGAATACTACAATAAAAAATAACTTGGAAATAAAAAGAATACAGATTGTCACTGAGGAAGACAAAACAGAAAGTTGAGTCAGTAACAGCAAACACTGCTTATTGGCTTGCCACTGTCTTAGCCACTGTTCTATTGCTATGAAGAGACACATATGGTGACGGCAACTATTAGAAAACAAGGCATTCTTTGTGTAGAGAAAGGCCATTGACTTGTTTGAGTTAATTTTATATCCAGCTACTTCACCAAAGCTGTTTATCAGGTTTTGGTGTTCTCTGGAGGAATTTTTAGGGTCACTTATATACACTATCATATCATCTGCAAAAAGTGATATTTTTACTTCCTCTTTTCCAATTTATATCCACTTGATCTCCTTTTGTTGTCGAATTGCTCTGGCTCATTCTTCAAGTACTATGTAATAAACAGGATGAGAAAGAAATTAGGGAAACAACACCCTTCTCAATAGTCACAAATATTAATAAATATCTCGGCGTGACTCTAACTAAAGAAGTGAAAGATCTGTGTGATAAAAACTTCAAGTCTCTGTAGAAAGAAATTAAAGAAGATCTCAGAAGATGGAAAGATCTCCCATGCTCATGGATTGGCATGATCAACATTGTAAAAATGGCTACCTTGCCAAAATCAATCTACAGATTCAATGCAATCCCCATCAAAATTCCAACTCAATTCTTCAACGAATTAGAAGGAGCAATTTGGAAATTCATCTGGAATAACAAAAAACCTAGGATAACAAAAACTCTTCTCAAGGATAAAAGAACCTCTGTTGGAATCACCATGCCTGATCTAAAGCTACAGAGCATTTGTGATAAAAACTGCATGATACTGGTATAGAGACAGACAAGTAGACCAATGGAACAGAATTGAAGACCCAGAAATGAACCCACACACCTATGGTCACTTGATCTTCGACAAGAGAGCTAAAACCATCCAGTGGAAGAAAGACAGCATTTTCAACAATTGGTGCTGGCACAACTGGTTGTTATCATGTAGAAGAATGTGAATCGATCCATACATATCTCCTTGTAGTAAGGTCAAATCTAAGTGGATCAAGGAACTTCACATAAAACCAGAGACACTGAAACTTATAGAGGAGAAAGTGGGGAAAAGCCTTGAAGATATGGGCACAGGGGATAAATTCCTGAACGGAACAGCAATGGCTTGTGCTGTAAGATCGAAAATTGACAAACGGGACCTAGTGAAACTCCAAAGTTTCTGCAAGGCAAAAGGCACCGTCAATAAGACGAAAAGACCACCAACAGATTGGGAAAGGATCTTTACCTATCCTAAATCAGATAGGGGACTAATATCCAACATATATAAAGAACTCAAGAAGGTGGACTTCAGAAAATCAAATAACCCCATTAAAAAATGGGGCTCAGAACTGAACAAAGAATTCTCACCTGAGCAATACCGAATGGCAGAGAAGCACCTGAAAAAATGTTCAACATCCTTAATCATCAGGGAAATGCAAATCAAAACAACCCTGAGATTCCACCTCACACCAGTCAGAATGGCTAAGATCAAAAATTCAGGTGACAGCAGATGCTGGCATGGATGTGGAGAAAGAGGAACACTCCTCCATTGTTGGATGGATTGCAGGCTTGTACAGCCACTCTGGAAATCAGTCTGGTGGTTCCTCAGAAAATTGGTCATAGTACTACCGGAGGATCCAGCAATACCTCTCCTGGGCATATATCCAGAAGATGTCCCAACTGCTAAGAAGGACTCATGCTCCACTATGTTCATCGCCGCCTTATTTATAATAGTCAGAAGCTGGAAAGAATTCAGATACCCCTCAAAAGAGGAATGGATACAGAAAATGTGGTACATCTACACAATGGAGTATTACTCAGCTATTAAAAAGAACGAATTTATGAAATTCCTAGCCAAATGGATGGACCTGGAGGGCATTATCCTGAGTGAGGTAACACATTCACAAAGGAACTCACACAATATGTACTCACTGATAAGTGGATATTAGCCCAAAACCTAGGATACCCAAGATATAAGATACAATTTCCTAAACACATGAAACTCAAGAAAAATGAAGACTGAAGTGTCGACACTATGCCTCTCCTTAGAAGTGGGAACAAAACACCCATGGAAGGAGTTGCAGAGACAAAGTTTGGAGCTGAGATGAAAGGATGGACCATGTAGAGACTGCCATATTCAGGGATCCACCCCATAATCAGCATCCAAAAGCTGACACCATTGCATACACTAGCAAGATTTTATCGAAAGGACCCAGATGTAGCTGTCTCTTGTGAGACTATGTGGAGCCTAGCAAACACAGAAGTGGATGCTCACAGTCAGCTAATGGATGGATCACAGAGCTCCCAATGGAGGAGCTAGATAAAGTACCCAGGGAGCTAAAGGGATTTGAAACCCTATAGGTGAAACAACATTATGAACTAACCAGTACACCAGAGCTCTTGATTCTAGCTGCATATGTATCAAAAGATGGCCTAGTCGGCCATCACTGGAAAGAGAGGCCCATTGGACAAGCAAACTTTATATGCCCCAGTACAGGGGAATGCCAGGGCCAAAAAGGGGGAGTGGGCGGGTAGGGGAGTGGGGGTGGGTGGGTATGGGAGACTTTTGGTATAGCATTGGAAATGTAAATGAGCTAAATACCTAATAAAAAATGGGAAAAAAAAGAAAAAGAAGAAAACAGGGCATTTAACTGGAGGCTTGCTTACATTTTCAGATGATTGGACAATCATCACGAGAGGGACCCCATCACTGGAGCAATAGAGAACTATTGATCCTTAGGCAAAGAGATAGATTCTGCCATTGCATTGGCTTCTTGAAAACTCATACCCATCCTTGTTGATACGCCCACTTTCTCCAATGAAGCCACACCTCTCTTATTCCTTCTAAATTTAAACTCACTGCCACTTTCTGGTGACTAAATATTCATATATATGTGTCTATAGGTGACTTTATTATTCAAACCACCACTTTTCCCATGGCTCATTCAGCTATTTTTTTAAAATACAGCCTAAAAGGCTCCCATTTATTAAGGACTACTGATGAGCTTAGCCACAGTGATGGGCCCTCCCACATCAATCATTAGCCAAGAGAATATCCCATAGACTTACCTAATGAACAAGTAAGTGAATAGAGACTGATCTTCAATTGTTCTCTCTTCTCAGGTAACTGTGGATTGTCAAAATTGGAAAAAAAATAATATCCCATCACAGTAATGTTTAACTTACACCATAACCTACAAAAACTTTACTCAACACCATCTATTGCATTCTGCCCCTGCATAGACACACTTCCATGTATGGCATAAGTGAAGGGTGACTACCTCCATCAGCAAGGATACTCAATAATAGGTGACATGAGCTGAATATTTCCTATAGCCTCACAACCCCGAAATTCTACTGTGTGTTACACTTACTGGGAGACTTGCCAATCTGTCCAATTTTATGCCACCAAAGCTATGACAAAAAAAACTCCTCATAAAGAAATCTAATGAATTTTACTTGATTTCTTTCTCCTGAGGCAACTGAGTATTATCCCTTCATGCTTATATTGGTGTCTGATTCATCTGTAATAAACCCACTACTATTTACAGCTACATCACAGGAGGTATGACAAATACCATCTCCCATGAGTTGGTCAAACCTTTTCAGCAGCTTTTTTTGTAGTATCCTTTCTATAATAAAAAATACATTGATTTCTTTATTTTTAAGTGTGTAATTTAATGATTCTAACACATTTTTATCTCCCTTCCATTTTCCCCTCATTTTCTGCTACTTCATATGATATTGCAATCTATTAAAATACAGTAGTGAATACAGCGGAAAAAACAGTGTGGGAAGAATCAAAGTTCTTTATTACTAAGACAACAGATACACTGGCAGAATCTTCCAGGTACAACTACTTAGTAACTTTCGGTGTAATGTTAGCATGATTCTTCTAGAAAAAAGCTTAAAGAATTAAGGCATGGTTACAATGGACCAGAAAAGTCAGTATCACTAGTGAGACACATTCATGTAAATAATTTTCATCACTGTTCCGATATGCCTAGCAACAAGGAAAACAGGTCCATAGTCACAAGAGTATGAAAGGGGCATGAAGGAGAACAGTTGTCCAACTTATTATTACCCAGTAAGCATCAACACAGGAAGCGACCAAAGACAATAAATAACTTCCAAGACATGTCCCAAATGACCAAGTTCCTTTACAAGTTTCTCACCCCTTCAATGAACACCCATCAATCAATTAACTCATTGATTAAACCCCTCAGGGTCCAATCACTTTTCAGATTGTGTATAGTGTTCTATCTTTGAACATTGTACTTGGGGCCAAAACCTTCTTCAAAACCCACGACTGACATTGCAAACCCATTTCACCACACAATTCTTTATGTTACAAAAAGTGATAGGATCTATCTGTCTCTTTAAGGATATCTCTGTATAGCAGTTACAAAAGCAAAACGTCCAGGGCAACAGAATCATCACCTCCATGAGGTATTTTAAAATATGAGTTCAAGAAGAAGTAAAATGCAATGCAAGTTAATGTTCTTGATCCCACATCCCTCCATCTTAAAGCCATAGGGTGGACCCAGAAGTTTAGGTCAAAAGTGTAAATTTCACCTATACTACAACCAACTGTGATGATTTCTAGCCATCTCCAGTTTCAGTGTGGTATTTAGTCCCACCATCTGCATCACAGCATATTGCCTAGTGTGAAATAGTGCCAGCAGTTGATTGCAAACCCCACTATGCGTTGACTTGGATGTAAAATGAGACATCTATAATATAGACACACTTGTACACACACACATACTCACAGAAAGAGGCAAGAAGTAGAGGAGCTGAGACTTAGGATCCCTCAGTGAAGAGATATTGGAAATCTTGTAAGGCAGAGAGGTCATTGAGAAACTGTATGTCTCTATCTGCACAAAATCAGGCCAGTCTGCCTTCCATCAATGAGTGGTAGGTTCTCACTATCCATCATCCCCATCTGAGAAGGTATGGACAGTTAATGAAAGATGGAGAGTCAGTTTACATCAAAGGTATGCCCTTTGAAGGTTATAGGTTGGCCAGGCACTACTGGTAGCTCCATGTCCAAGAGTTTATGGGCAACACAATTGATTTGAATGGGTTGTATCAAAGGGGAGAAAAGGAGACATGAAGTTGGAAGGAGGATTAAGGTGGGAATGGATCTGGTTTTGGTCTGGGAGGAGTTATTAAGAGAACTGAAAAAATAAATTCCATCAAAATACATTGTATGAATTTCTCAAGGAATTAATGAATGTATTTCTTAATATATAATGTCTGTACTGAACATATACAGACGACTTATATTTCCATTTCCTAAATAACAAACCCTTGTGTAGCAGTTTCATTACATTAAGGGCAAAAGTAATCCAGAGATTATTTAAAATAAAGAAGGATCAGAGGTTATGGCCCAGGGGCAAATTCATGCCTGTGTTTATTTACTTACAACACCAGTGCTTAGGATTTTGGGAGGGGAAGAGACAGGAAGATGACTGTGGCTTCCTGAAAGCCAGCCTCAATATTAGCTCAGCAAGAAACCCTGTAGAAAGGGGATAAATTAGGGAGTGAAGGAGCAAATCACACTATACCCTTTGCTACCTTTGAACTTACCTGTACAGATCTGTGTGCAGACACACATGAATATAAATAAAATATACAAGAGCTTATCTTGCATAGCTTATAAGCAGTGTTCTGTTATCTTAGCCTAGAGTCCTGAGGACTTTATATCATTAGAGTTCCTGAAGCAAACTCCCCAGATATAGCGGATGGGTATATCTTGTTACTATGCAAAGAGACCTCAGTTAAGTGTGTGTGTCAGTGATTCCAAAACAGCTTTCCTTCTCTACCTTCCTTTATATGGCACAGAACGACCTGTAAATAATTAAAATATGAAAACAAAGCTTTTTCACGAATTTAGGCTTTTGTTAAAATAATATTTATAACATTTTACTAAATGGAAGGGAAATCTTCAGCTCCCAGGAACAATCCTGTAGGCTTCTGTTTTGTCCCATTATGAACAAAATTAATTGCACATCAACAGTTCCCACGCTTTTAACTAAATCAGGATGAAGGGATATGTTTCCATACAAATAAGTAATGCCAATGTGATTAATCAAGTAGAAATGTGGCAGGGTTAGGATGCCTTTGGCTGATGTGACAATGATGACTGATTAGTCTCTTGTTATGCAAATAACCCTAACCTCTAAGAAAAGAAAAGTAATGATATAAAATATTCCAAGAAGTGGCATGGACAATTATTACTTGATTTCAATTTCTTTTACATACTTTATTAGTTTGAATAATTGTGGCTCACAGAAGATCAAATATTCAAAGGAGTTATTTTTCCAGGTGGTGGGATGTTTAGAAAGAATTAGGATTTGTGTTTTCATTAAAAGTGATTTGGCACTGGGCTTGAAATATCAAACACCCTATGACATATCAAAAACTCTCTCTCATTCTTTCTTTCTTTCTTTCTTTCTTTCTTTCTTTCTTTCTTTCTTTCTTTCTTTCTTTCTTTCTTTCTTTCTTTCTTTCTCTCTCTCTCTCTCTCTCTCTCTCTCTTTCTCTCTCTTTCTCTCTCTCTCTCTCTCTCTCTCTCTCTCTCTCTCTCTCTCCTCTTTCTCTCTCTCTGTCACTCTCTCTCTCTCTCTCATGTTTTAAGCCATCCATCCAGTGGTTGACATCTAGTATTAATCTATCGCATGTTTATTGCACACAGTAAGGCAATCAACGTTTATGATATGGATGTGAAATGGTCCTTCTTGCATTTTTTTTTTTTTAGTTAACTCAACCTGGGAATATAGAACCGCAGATAAAGAACTGCCACCATCACATTGGTCAGTTGCCACACCTGTAAGGAATGATCTTTTTTGGATGGCTGATGTTGAAGGGTCTAGCCCACTATGGGTAGTGTCAACATCTATGAAAAAAATATACAAAGTGTGGTGGTTACCGTGTAAGGGCCTGAAATTAATTTTTCTGGAAGAACTTACGATCTATATGGCATGAAAAATTAAAGTGCCTGTTAATTTGTAAGTAAATTCCATACTTACCAGCATTCAATATTTTGTTTACCCATATTTCAAAAGTAAAATTATCAAATCTATTTCACCCTGTTTTACTGCATTTAATCTACTAAATTACTTGTAACCAGAAATACTAATAAATTTTAAAGGCCTTTAAAACATGACTGGTTGATATTGGGTTTAACTTCATCACAACTTTGTAAGCAGGAACAAGAGCTAGATTGCCTTCTCATTTTGCAAAGAATCAATGATTCACGGTTGCAAATAACTTCAATACAAAGTACTTAACCCTGTAAAATTCCTGCTTTGTTTGAATAAAATATTTATTGCTCTAACTTTGGGTTTTCATAAACAGAATTTTGATGTGCTATCCAATGTGCTGCCTCAAAGAGTCTGGCACAATTTCTGACACTAAGAACAGTTTAAAGATAACCAGGGAAAGGTTGGAACAGGGAAAATAACCACCAAGGATGTTGGTGAGTCAGAAACTGAAGGCTTTCACAGGAGGAAAATAAAAACAAAAACAAAACAAACAATCAACAAATGAATAAACAGAAACCCAACCACCAAAATGATAAAAACAATACAGGTGTGAATTACTTGGGCAGAATGTGACTCAAGTCATCAGGACATTTCAGTAGGGATTATATTTTGTATTTCGAGAATGCCATATGAAAACGTAAAGCCTAGATGGTTAATGTCTCTGGTGTAATTAGGGAAGGAACCAGCATGAGTGGGGTTCTATGATGCAAGCTGAACTAGGTGATGTCACAGAGCACTGGCCATAGATTGCACATCTATTCCACTTGGAGGCACTAGAATCCCTAGAAGGTGTGTCCACTATTTTCCCAGTGGTGTATGAAAGGCAGGCCAGCTCCTGAAGCCCAACGTTGTTCCTCAAGTTTTTTTTTTGCCTGGTCTGTATCAAAAGACAGAATCTTGATGACTAAGACATTTTCTTTGGGTAAGTACATTTATGAAGTGAATGGGACCCTCATAGCTATAGAAAGCTGAAAGTTTTCCCTCCCACACTGAGTAACTGTACATTCTAAATTCTCCCATGTTTGGGGCCAGGGGCATGGTTGATCCAGTTTAGTTGATCTCCTGAATTTATTATCCTTGCTAACAATATCTCCTTCACAATTCCATTAAAATGTCAAAGCACTTCTTTGTCCGTATGTATTTTAGAAAATGTTAGTTCTAAATGGCTGATATTGCCTGGATTTGTTGAGGCCAGAGTTGCAGTGGCAAATAATCACCAAATAATCCTGAGGCTGGGTCAGGTGACATATTACAGAAGGCCAGTGGTGTGCTGTGTCCCTGGGATATTTGTGAATATTGCCACCTAATTCAGAGCTTGCAGGTACAAGAGAGGGTAGGTAACAACTCTGGCTCATTTTCTTTATTCTGTTCTCTCCTTGATCATTTTGGGTAAAAGGCATACCAACTTCCACGTTGACATAGACATGCAAGGAGATGTTCCTCAGAAGAGGCAAATTAGCTCAGGGCTGAAGACATATTCATCTGAGTATGTTATTCTAAGCTGTGGAGAATTACTTGTTAATTTCCCTTCGATAATTTCCTTGTTTCCCTTATTTATTTGTTTTTTTTTTGTTGTTGTTGTTGTTTTGTTTGTTCGTTTTTTCTTTGGATGGGTGTTTAATTTTACTTTGAGTGTGTTTGTGTGTAGCGTTGGCTGTTAGGAGAATCACTCTGTAGAATAGACTAGCCTTTATCTCACTAAGGTTTGCCTCCCTCTGCCTCTTGAGTACTAGGATTTAAGACTTGGGTCACTAACACCTCCTATTAACTTCTGATTTGATTGTTTGTTTTGTTTTTTGTTTGTTTTTCATTTTTGTTTTTTTGTTTTGTTTGTTTGTTTGTTTTGTTTTGTTTTTGTTGTTTTTTTTTTTTAGTTGTTAATATTGTTGCTGATTTGGAGACATGGTTCCTTTGTCTACTACTGGCTGCCCTGGAACTCACTTTGTAGACCAGGCTGGTCTCTAAGTCAGAAATCTGCCTTATCCTGCCTTCTGAATGCTGAGTTTAAATGCTTGCGCCACCATAGATGGATTATGAACTTCTTATTTTGATCAAATTAAGTTTAGAAGCCCAAACATGTTTAGCATAGCCTTCTTGACCTACTCAAAAATTCCATTAGAGAAGCGCATTTCTCCAGCATTCTCTCCCATCCTACACTCATTGCCTTTCAGTAACTCATATATATGACAGTAGCAACAGCATTGTTTCTGGTGTAAACAGGCAATATCTTCAATCCAAGGCAATGGGCAAGTATGATATTTGAACACAGAATGTTACCCACAAGACATCTGCCCAGGGTTGGTGTGGTCTACCACACCAGGGCTACAGCCATGTAGAAGACAATACCTCTGAAGAGTCTTAGCATGACATCCCTCATGAAGAAGAGGAGGAGGATATCTTCATCCAACGTCTTGAGGAATATTGTTGGCTGCAGTATTTCTCAAGGTTGGAAGGAAGGTAATGAGCCTGTCACTCAATGGAAGACCATAGTGTTAGGTCAACTCCCAACAAACCCTTCTCTTTATTTGGTGAAGTATGATGGAAATGACAGCGTCTATGGACAGGAGCTCTACAATGATGACAGGATTTTAAACCTTAAGGTTTTGCCTCCCAAAGTAAGATTTCCTCAGGTAAGGGATGCCCACCTCGCCAGAGCCCTGGTTGGCAGAGCAGTACAACACAAATTTAAGGGTAAAGATGGCTCTGAGGACAACTGAAGGGGGGTTGTGCTAGCCCAGGTTCCAATCATGAAGGATTTGTTTTACATTACCTACAAGAAGGATCCAGCTCTCTACTTCTATCAGCTCCTGGATGACTACAAGAAAGGGAACCTCCACATCATTCCAGACACTCCTCTGGCTGAGGAGAGATCAGGAGATGACAGTGATGTGTTGATAGGTAACTGGGTGCAGTACACCAAAAAAGGTGGTTCCAAATAGTTCAGAAAGGTTGTTTACCAAATTCTAGCCAATTCTTCTGTGTACTTTATCAAGTTTCATGGTGACATCCATATCTATGTCTATACTCTGGTGCCAAAGATTCTTGAAGTTGTAAAATCATAAAGTACAGAAACGTAAACGTATAGGACTGGAAGAAAAAAAAAGTTTTTTTGTTTTTTTTTTCCTGTGTTGGCTACATAAGGGTCTTTGACAATCCCAGTATCTTTGCCAATAAAATGTGTTTTGCTCTAAAAATTTAAAAGTGTGACATGATATTCTGTGAGTTAACAATTTGCTGGAAGAGATGGCCTACAGTGGAAGGAATATCAAATGAAGATGAAAGTTTCATTTCAGGTGGTGAACAGTACATACACCTAAAATCATACATGCTAAAAGGAACAGCTTCTCTGGTCTGCATGTAGAATAAGGAATTGGAGATGGAACTTGGAGGAGCAGAGATAGCAGCAAAAGATGGATGTTTAGGAAGTAGGGGAGAAGGACAGAGCATAGGTAGAAACTCTGATGTGAACACTGAAGGAGAAACAAAAAGTTGGGGAAAGAGGGACATTTAAAAGAAATGTGGCCTTGTTACACAAGGTGAAACGCAGAAAACTGATTGAAATAGACTCAGAAATCAGAGAAAATCAGGTTTCATTTGAATAATGAAACTTAGTGAAATCTGTCTCACATTTTAAGATTTATTATCTTTACTTATGTGGGTGGGGATATTGCATGTCCTTTTGAGTACAGGTGAGCACAGAGACATGAGTTGTCAGGTCCCCTGGAGCTGCCATTAAAGGTGATTACTGGCCAGTGGATATGAAATCAAGAAACCAGATCTATTCTTGTGGTGCAAAAGTGCTTGTTACCATTGATTCATCTCTCTAATCCGATAAAGATATCTTTTTAAAGAAATCCAAAATTCACATGCAGAAAACAGACCAGGATGAAGATAAGAAAGTTCTAATTGATGGTGACCATTAAAAGCAATAAGGAACACAAAGAGTAGAGTGCACTGAGAGACAAATGAATTCTAAGTTGGAGTTCTCGAAAAGTTAGGCAGGAGTCACAGGAAGAAGAGAAAGTTTCTGGGAATATTCAAACTTGGGCCCTATCCACATTGGCCTCTTTGTTTTCTTAACAAATATCCAGTCAATCATTACAGATTCGTGTGTTTGTGTTTGTCTCTCTCTCTGTGTGTGTGTGTGTGTGTGTGTGTGTGTGTGTTTGTATGTGTGTGTGTGGTACTTAGAGTCCATTTTTATCCAGACAATCCAGAAGTGAATGTTTAAATATATGAGACTCCCTAAATCATCACAGAAACCTTGATTTTGTGTAATCAGTTTCAAAAGTAAAATAAAAGAGAAAATGAATATGCTGTGAGATAATGTCGGGTTGGAATGGATCCTGAGTTCCTTCTGTGAGCACTCTTTGCTTCTGATGTATCCTGCGATCTTTTGGAGGTCTCTAATGAGAGGCCCAGATGACCATAAAAAGCTCCCACACTGGCCTGTTCCACCTAACTCTCCTATAAACATATGACTCCCTACATACCTTCAGCCTGTCTATAGACTGGATATTCTAATCTTTTCCTTATGTGTGACCTCATTCTTAGAAAACACTGAAGGTGTAACCAATGCATATATGCTGACCTTTTTTCTATGCCAGTTGTCATGGGTTTCAAATGTTATGAGGTTGCCCACAGTGTTGGTCACTTCCTGAGGAGCCAGTGTACTTCATGGAGGTCTGCCTGGGTTCCATCTATACGCAGAGACTTTTTTTTTTTGAGGCTGAAATGCCATGGATTCATTCATTACAATTTTTCTCTCTAGAATAAGTTTGTATGCTGCAGCACTTGAAAATACTTTCTATTGTTGATTAATTTTAATATCTGGGAGAGTTTCTGCAGTAACTGATTCTCTTAGTTAGGGATTTGTTTCTGTGAAAAGACACCATGACCAAGGCCACTCATAAGAGACAACATTTCATTAGGGCTTTTCTACATTTAATTACACGTTCAGAGGTTCACTTCACGATCATCAAGGCAGAAAATATGGCAGAGTCTAGGCAGACATAATGGTGGAGAGGAAGTTTAGAATTATGCAACTCCATCCAAATGCTTCCAAGAAAAAATATGTATTTTGCATGCAGGTATGGTCTGATTCACACTGGGCAGAGCTTTAAAGACCCAGAGTGATATGTTTCCTCCAGCAAGGCCAGACCTATTCCTACAAGGCCACACCTCCTCATAGGCCAACTATATTTAGAATGCCACACTGGTTTAATAGCAACTCAACAAGATCTAGAGTCTTCAAAGAGGAGGAGCTTCAGTTGAGAAGATGCCTCCATAAGATCCAGCTGTTCAGAATTTTTTTAATTGGTGAGAGAGCACTAACTCCATTGTGGGTGTTGAAATTCTTGTGGTGGTACTCCTGGGTTTTTTTAGAATGCAAGCTAAGCAAGACTAGAGGAGCAAGACAATAAGCATCACTACAACATAGCCTATGAATGAGCCTCTAATTCCAAGATCCTGTGTTGTTTCAGTTTCTGTCCCAACTTTTTTGATGATTAACAACAATGTGGAAGTATAAGCTGAAAAAAACCTTTGCTATGGAATTTGCTCTTTGGACATGGTGGAACCTTTCAACAATAAAAATAGTAAGACATTCTTAAGGAAAAATGTCTAATAATGCCAATGTCACTTATCTTAAAACCACAAATAATAATGTGCAGACATTTTATTTTTATTTAAACATAAGATATACTCATGTACCTACCTGAGATGTAATTTTTCTAGTTTGCTTCTTTCTCACAATGTAGAATATTACAATCAAAAATAACTTGGAAATAGAAGGGTTACAGTCTATCACCAAGGAAGACAAAACAGGAAGTTGAATCAGTAACAGCAAACACTGCTTATTGGCTTGCCACTGACTTAGTCACTGTTCTATTGCTGTGAAGAGACACCATGGTTAAGGCTACTATTAGAAAACAAAGCATTTAACTGGAGGCTTGCTTACATTTTTAGAAGTTTGGACAATCATCAAGTGAGGGACCCCATCATTGGAGCAATAGAGAACTATTGATCCTTAGGCAAAGAGAGAGATTCTGCCATTGCAATGCCTTCTTGAAAACTCAAACCCATCCTTTTTGACACACCCACTTCCTCCAATGAAGCCACACCTTATCTTATTCCATCTAATCTTTAAACTCACTGTCACTTCCCAGTGACTAAATATTCATATATATGAGTCAATAGAGAACGTTCTTATTCTACCACCAATTTTCTATGGCTTGATCAGCCATTTTTTTAAATACAATCTAGAATGCTCCCATCTATAAATGACTATTGATGAGCTTAGCCACAGGGATGGGCCCTCCCACATCACTCATTAGCCAAGAAAATATACTATAGACTTACCAAATAACCAAGTGAATAGAGACAGATCTTCAATTGTTCTCTATTCTTAGGTAACTGTAGATTGTCAAGATTGAGAAAAAATAAAGTCCCATCACAGGAATGTTTCACAGACTCAACAACCTACCCAAACATTACTCAACAGCATTTCCTCCCCTTTGCCCCTGCATAGACCCAATTCCATGCATTGCATAAGTGAAGGATAACTACGTTTATCAGCAATGATACTCAATAAGAGGTGACATGAACAAATATTTCCTATAGCCACACAACCCCCACATTCTAATATGTGTTACACTTACTGTCAGACTTGCCAATCTGTCCAATTTCCTGCCAACTCATTTAGACAAAAAAAAGAAAAAACAAATTCCTCATAACGAAATCCAATGAATTTTACCTGATTTGTTTCTCCTGAGGCAACTCGGTGTTATCTCTTCATGCTCATATTCGTGTCTGATTCATCTGTAATAAACCCACTACTATTATCAGCTACATCACATGAGGTATGATGAATACCAACTCCCATGAACAGCATCACAGTAGGCTAAGCCTTTTCTGCAATTTTGAAGTTTCCTTTGTATACAAAAAATCAATTGATTTCATTAAGTGTGTAATTTAATGATTCTAACACATTTTCACCTCCCTTCCATTTTTCCCTCATTTTCTGATACTTCATATGATAATGCAATCTATTAAAATACAGTAGTGAATGCAGAGGAAGGACCAGTGTGGGAAGCAGCAAAGTTCTTTATTTCTAAGACAACAGATACACTGCCAGAATCTTCCAGGTACAACTGCTTGGTAACTTTGGGTTTAAAGTTAGCATGAAATTTCTAGAAAAACGCTTAAAGAATTAAACCATGGTTAACCTGGACCAGACAAGTCAGTATCTCTAGTGAGAAACATTCATGTAAATCATTTTCATCACTGTTACAAGATGCCTAGCAACAAGGAAAACAGGTCCATGGTCACAAGAATATGAAAGGGGCATGAAGGAACACAGTTGTCCAACTTATTAGCAGCCAACACAGGAAGCGACCAAAGATAATAAATAACTTCCAAGACATGTCCCAAATGACCAAGTTCCTTTACAAGTTTCTCACCCCTTCCATGCACACCCATCAATCAATTAACTCATAGATTAAAGCCCTCAGGGTCCAATCACATTTCAGATTGTGTATATTGTTCTACCTTTGAGCATTGTACTTCAGACCAAAACCTTCATCAAAGTCCCAGGACAGACATTTCAAACCCATTTCACCACAGCATTCTTTGTGTTACACAAAGTGATAGGATCTATCTGTCTCTTTAATGGTATCTCTGTCTAGCAGTTCCAAAAGGAAAATGTCCAGGTTAACAGCATCAGCACCTCCAGGAGCTTTTATAAATGTGAGTTCAAGAAGAAGGAAATTGCAATGCAAGTTAAGGGTCTTGATCCCCCATCCCTGCATCTTAAAACCATAGGGTGGACCCAGAAATGTAGGTCAAAAGTGTAAATTTCACCTATACTACAACCAAATGTGATGATTTCTAGCTATCCCCAGTTTCTGTCTGTTACGTAGTCCCAACAAGTCTGCATCAAGGAATATTGCCTAGTGTGAAATAGTGCCAGCAGTTGATTGCAAACCCCACTATGTGTTGACTTGGATGTAAAATGAAACATCTATAATATAGACACACTTGTACATATACGCAAACTAACAGAAAGAGGCAAGCAGTAGAGGTGCTTTGTCTTAGGAACCCTCAAGGAAGAGAAAGTGGAAATCTCATAAGGCAGAGAGGTCATTGAGACACTGTATGTCTCTACTGCATAAAATCAGACCAGTCTGCCTTCCATCCCTGAGTGGTACGGTATCACTATCCATCATCCCCATCTAAAAATGTATGGACTGTTGATGAAGGATGGAGAGACAGTATTCATCAAAGGTAAGGCCTTTGAAGGTAATATAGGTTTGCCATGCTCTACTGGTAGCCCCATGTCCAAGAGTTTATGGGCAACACAATTGATTTGAATGGGTTGTATCAAAGGGGAGAAAAGGAGACTTGAACTTGGGAGGAGGATTAAGGTGGGAATGGGTCTGGTTTTGGTCTGGAGGTATCAAGAGAATTAGAAAGTGAATTCCATAAAAATATATTGCATGAAGTTCTCAAGGAATTAAATAATGTAGTTCTTAATACTGTACTGAACATATACAGACCACTTATATTTCAATTTCCTAAATAACATCTCCTTTTATAGCACTTACATTACATTAAGGGCAAAAGTAATCCAGAGATTATTTAAAATAAAGAAGGATCAGGGGATATGGCCCAGAGGCAATGCCATGTGTGTTTTCAAACATTCACCTACAACACCAGTGCTTAGGATTTTGGGAGGGGCAGAGACAGGAAGATATCTGTGGCTTCCTGAAAGCCAGCCTCACTACCAGCTCAGCAACAAACCCTGTCATAAGGGGATAAATTAGGGAGTAAAGTAGCAGAACACACTACACCCTTCCCGACCCTCTGAACTTACCTGTACAATTCTCTATGCAGACACACATAAATATGATTAGAATATACAAGAGGTTACTTTGCATAGCTTATATGCAAATGCAATGTTGTTTTAGGCTAGAGACCTGAGACTTTATATCATTAGGGATCCAGAAGCAAACACCCCAAATATAGAGAATAGATAAATCTTCTTACTCTGCAAAGGAGACCTCAGTTAAGTGTGTGTGTCAGTGACTCTATGTTCATTTATATAGCATAGAATGATCTGTAAATAATGAAAATATGAAAACAAAGCTTTTTCACAATTTTAGGCTTGTGTTAAAATCATATTTATAACATTTTATTAAATGGAAGTGAAATCTTCAGCTCTCAGGAACAATACAGTCAATCCTATAGGCTTCTGTTTTGTCCCATTATCAACAAAATTAATTGCACATCAACTGGTCCCACACTTTTAACTAAGTCAGGGAGAAGGGCTATGTTTCCGTACAAATAAATAATGCCAATGTGATTATTCAAGCAGAAATCTGGCAGGGTTAGGATGCCTTTGGGTTATGTGATAGTGATGACTGATTAGTCTCTTTTTGTGCAAATAACCCTAACCTCTGAGAAAAGAAAAGTAATGATATAAAATATACTACGAAGTGACATGGACACTTATTACTAGATTTCATTTTCTTTTACATGCTTTCGTTCTTTGAAAAATTGTGGCCCACTGAAGCTCAAACATTCAAAGGTGTTAGTTTTCCAGGTGGTGAGATGTTAAGAAAGATTTAGGATTTGTATTTTTATTAAAGGATATTTGTCACTATTTTTTGAACTATCAAAAAAAAAACAAAAAAAAACAAAAAAGAAACAAACAAAAAAAACAACAGGCTCTCTCTCTCTCAATCTTTCTCTCTCCTCATTCTCTCTCTCTCTCTGTCTCTGCCTCTGTCTGTCTCTGTCACTCTGTCTCTGTCTCTGTCTCTGTCTCTGTCTCTGTCTCTGTCTCTCTCTCCCTCTCATTCTCTGTCTCTCTCTATTTGTGTTTGTTGTCTGGAGTATTGTTTGTGAGCTCTCAGCTACTGCTCTATACATGTGTGCATGCCTGTCGCCATGGTGTTTACCATGATGTCCTGGAGTCGCCCTCTGAAACTGTAAGACCACAATTAAATATTTCATCTTATAATTTGGTGTGGTCATGATGTCTCACATCAATAGAACAGTAATCAAGACATCCATATTCCAGTTTATTTTTTCAATCGTTCTGTACTTATTTCATTAAAGTTACCTTTTGTCCATTGAACAGTTTTAAGAATACTTTTAAAGGTCCTGAACAAATAGTGCCAGTAGGAGTGGCACTGTTAGGAGATGTGGCCTTGTTGAAGTATGTGTGACCCTGTTGGAGTAGATGTGGCCTTGTTGGAGGAAATGTAATACTGTGCTTGTGGACTTTGAGATCGGCTATGCTTAAGCTGTCCCCAGTGTGACACACAGTCTCCATCATCTACCTGTGTATCAAGATGTAAAACTCTCAGCTCCTTCTCTAGCATTGTGTCTGTCTGAATGCTTCCATATTTCCAGTCATGATAATAATGGATTAAACCTCTGAAAATAAGTTACAAAGTGTTCAAGAGTTACTGTGATCCTGGAGACTCTTCACTCTGTCTCTGTCTCTGTCTCTGTCTCTGTCTCTGTCTCTGTCTCAGTCTCTGTTTCTGTCTCTGTCACTGTCTCTGTCTCTGTCTCTGTTTATGTCTCTGTCTCTGTATCTCTCTCTCTCTCTCACTTATTCTCTGTCTCGCTTTGTTTGTGTTTGTTGTCTGGTGTGGTCATGATGGCAATAAAACCCAAAGTAACACAAACACAAACATTCAAAAACACATTTGATATTTTGACTATTCTTGGCCCAGGGAGTGGCACTACTTGGAGCTAATAACCTTGTTGCAGTAAGTTTGGCCTTGTTGAAAGAAATTTATCATTGTGAACATGGACTTTAATGCCCTCTGCCCAGCTGCCTGAAAGCTACACATTTCCTAGCACCCTTCAGATGAAGATGTAGAACTCTCAGCTGCAAATGCACATGCCTACCAGGATCCTGCCATATTCCCACCTTGATGAAAATGGACTGAATTTCTGAACCTGTACGACAGGGTAAATTGAAAAGTGTCTCTGCTGATAGTTGGTTGCTATTCCAGAAATTCCAAAAGTTATGACGTATCATCCTGAGTCTGAGAATACACTGGTTTAGCTTCTAGCATTTGACAGAAAACAGGATTATCAAGACAATGAGAGTATAAATCTTCCTATTTCATAGAGACACATAGGTTATAGATCTGTGGAACTCAAGGTTTCATGGGTGGTATGGTAGGGTGATTAGTGTCTGTATATGAGTGCAGTTTCTGTTCCCAAGTCTGATGTCACACATACACATATGTTAAGTAATGTGTAGAATGTCTTCAACACTTGCTCTCTTAGAGTGAAACCCTCTCACCATTTTGACTAGTTTGACTGGCCAATACACTATTGGGATATCTACCTGTCTCCACCCCACAATGTTGCAGATATGAATAGACATGCCTGGAATTTTACAGAGTTGCCGAGAATACATGAACTCCACTGAGCCATCTTTCTAGCCCCCAGCAGGGTATTGTTTATTGAAATCAATGATCATATCAGTAGAGAAATGAAAACCAACATGACCCTGATATTCTACCTTACCTCCACCTAACACCAATAAGTGAATGTTAAATATAAATTTAATTCGTGTCCAAATAAATCCAGATTACAATCTAATGAATGATAAAATTGGAGTGGATCCAGATGAAAGCTACATTAGTAGATTTTTGGCCTTTTATATGAAGAATAACCCATATTTTGGGTACACTAGGAGAGCAAATGTGTGTAAATGATTCGAATGAAAGAAAATCTGTGTTCCAGTGAATTTTATTTTAAAATAAATTTCAAAATCATGAAATTTCAAATATATATATATATATATATATATATATATATATATATTTGTGTATGTTATTATGGGTTCATGTGAGTTTTCTTGGATTCCGATTGCAGAATTAGAGTATAGGGGACCTGGTTACGTGGCACTATTATTTTTTATTAATTAATTCATTCATTGTCCACCTTCCTACTGTTCCACATCCCATATCTACTGCCCATTCCCTGTCTCCAAGGGCAAGTCTCCACCCTACCGGATCTCTAAACACCTTGGTGTCTCTAGTTTGTTGAGAATTTGGTGCATCATTTCTGATTGAATAGAGATCAAGCAGATTTTTTTCTGTGTATGTTTTAGAGACCTTCTGATAGTTCGCATATGCTGCCTGTTTGGTTGTCTAGCATTTGGGAGAACTCTGGGTCCATAGTAGTTGAGACAGCTGGTCCTCCTCAGCCTCCTTCAGTCTTTCTCAAATTAAACCAATGGTTCAGCAGATTCTGTCCATTTTTTGTTTCCATACATTTGCATCTGATTGTTTCACCTGCTCATTATTTCTTCATAAGTACAGTCATCCTAGCATTCATACTACAAGTATCTGAATTCATAAACCTACAGAGGCTATTTATTGCAAGCAGGTCTTCTGCAAAAGCAATATACAATATAAGTACTAAAATTTCTATCAGTGCTCAACAATATTCTATTCTTTGTGATGAAATCCCTCTCTCTCTCTCTCTCAATATATATATACTTCTCTAACACTTAGTATGAATAAAGATTCTCTTAAATTCTCTCCTACAAAGGGGATGATATTGGAATGTCATCTGCAACATTCATTCACTTTCCTACACAGTTTGTGCTTTTTCTTAGCAATCAACTAATATCTAAATCACGCATGCACTCAGATTACAAAATAAGGTATCTGAGCTAATGCAATCTGTTATTATGAGTCAGAGTAGGGGCAGGACAATTCCAAACTGTAGTTACATCCAAGAGCATGGACTTTAACAAATTGTGAATCAGTAGAAGACAAGACAATGTATAGACGCGGTTGTTTCTTTTGGTTTGGTTTGGTTTAGCTTTGCTTATTTCAGTTACCCACAATCATTATAAGAAACACAGAGAAACACTGATTAATGCCTGTATCTTGAACTGAATGCAAATCGGGGCCCTAGAACCAACATTATATTTCTGTTACAATATACAGTATATATTTTTAGAGATTTTCTTTTCATTAGCTATCATACACACACACATACAACAAGTTTAAGAAATGTTCCTAAATAAATGACCCAAATAGCAGCTTAATGATTCAGATGCAGATATTTTCACCCAATCAATAGACTGAAGCATCTGACCCCTGTTGTTGAATTAATGAGGTTGAAAGATATTAAAGAAAAAGGCATTCCTGTAGTAGGATCCCTGTCTAAATTAAACTGTTCCCCCAAGATGTCTGAAACTCTGGCCCAACAAAGAGACAGAATGCACCTGCTGATATGAGGCCTCCAACACACATACCCATCCTTATAAAAGGTGAAAAGCTTGAATCTTTCTTATTTAGAGATTATACATTTGATATACTTCAAAGTCATAAGAGAATGCTTGAGGATTCAACAGAGCATATCTAATTTCACTTTTAGTATAAAGAAAATTGTCACCTTCCTTTGGTCAAATACAGTAGTTAATGTTCTCCCTTGTAGATATCACCAAGATCTAAGGCCATATTTGGGGAAAGGAAAAGACTGAAGCTCACTGAGCCTCACACAGGATAATTTTCTTGGCCACTTCAAAAAGCAAGGAGTGCGAGAGGCATCTTGGGAATAGAAGACTTCTGAGAACCTCTTCTCAGAATGAGACATTCTAAGACCACAGTCAACAGAGGGGAAATCGTGAAAATCTTGGATCCTAAAGTAGAGGTCCCAAGTCTTATTTTCCAGGTTAGAAATGTCCAGTTCAGCTATGGTCATCATGGGAATTTCCTAGGCTCCACTGAGAACTGTAAGACGATTCAGACTCTTCCTCACTAGCTTCCAAGAATTTTCCCCATATACATACCCTGTGTAACAACTTTGAGTGTCCAGGCAATGGTCACAACAATCTCCCAACATGATAAATAGTTATGCATGAATTGATGTTTCCGCAAGGCTGTTTTCAGCTGCACACATCTGTGAATAAAAGATACGAATGGGGCATTTTGATGACCAATTTTGAGGCACAGGATATGGGAGACAATTTCAGTTTTCTATTTTCTGCCCTATCATCTAAAAGGGGAGAAATGTGAGGTGACATTGTTCACATATGTGTTGTGTGGATATCTTGGACAAATGGGATATGTTTAAAGAAAACTTAGTTGATCGGGGTATTTGTGAGGCAAATCCAGTAGAGAATCTATGCTGGTTCTTTAATTGCAGAGGTGGATCTGAAGTGTCCTAGTACAGAGGGTGGAGGTCTGAAACTCCCCTTCTACACAGAAGCTACTTCTGAGAGTCCTTTCAATAGATTTTGATTTCCAAAGGCCCCTTTTGCTGAAACTGAATGTTTAAAATCCACTTGGTAAATGGAAGTAGACAATAGACCCATACTCCTACTGGGAAGACAGGGATTGTTAGATGCCCTTTTATGTAGAATAAGTGGTATAAGTCTCCCATGGTCTAAAAGCCTTTTAAGGAAATAAAGGCTCAAAACTACATGGTTGGAATAGGAATATTCAATGTAAGGTATAATAATACATGTTTTGGGCCACACTTTGCTAATAGGTTCTAGGGCCTTGTTAGTCCTAGGAGAGTTGTGACATTATATTCAGTTTAGTGAGAAAAAGTAAGTTAACATTGGAAAATATGAGCCCCATGTAGGAAAGGAAATCTCTGAATCCCTACTGCAAGAGGAGGACAGAAACTTCTTGAGGCAGACTGTGACGTTGCCATATAAACTTCTGTCCAAGGTAAAGGTCTCTGGTACCTTATACAGTGGAGTATGTTTCCAGCAATGATTATCAATTTTCAATTCTTATTCAGAGTTTTTTTATTTTTTTTTATTTTCATAGTTTGTGTTCATTGAGGAGATACACGGAAGCAACATATTCCTTCTTCCAAAGGCTTTTGAGGACTGTTGCTGGCTAGGATACTTCTTTGACTTTATTCATTATCCAGGTCTAAGCAGAATTAATAAAGTTATTTCATTTCTATTGACTTGTGTGGAAACAGATGGCACAGGTACTTTGATCCAGTTTGAAATATCACTATGGGACTTCACACCAGAGTGAACTAGGGTACCTGTTTACAGAAGGAGTCACTTTTGGAAATTTTCCTGATAAGTTAGGGATAAAACTACTTTGACCATATATAGGAATATCATTTTTGAGAAAGAGAATATGTTGGGAGGATAAATAAGATAAGAAAGATCACAGAATCCCTCAGGCAAATGTTTATCTTTGGAATTTGAAGAAGATGTCGAAAACAGCTTATCAAGTGCAAATGAACTCACAATTCAGAATACACATGTGTTCTGAGAAATTAAGGTGTGTTTGCCAACAATCAGAGCATTTTTCTTACGAATTGTTTGGTAACCTCTTGCTCTATGTTCTCTGTAAAGCAGCATGCCAGGCATAGCCAACAAAGAGGGCACTGCTCTATTTCAAGTGACAGGCTTAAAAATAGAAGTTAGGTTAGGGCTTATATATTTATTGTCATGTCTCAGGACATCATTTCAGAGTTGCTTGACATCCCTTCTTTATTTGAGCATGCCTGGCCACCCAGGAAACATTGGAAATTTTAGGAACTCCTAGACTAATAGTCCTGAGGATTCTATTAAGACAAGTAAATTTTCTGAGATATGCATGGTCAAGAGATGTTGATTTAAATTTTCCACAAGCGAAAATAAACATCAACTTTAGTTTTCATGTTAGTGGCTTTTCAGTAGGCTCCCTAAGCAACAAAATTTGTATTAAGACCTTTTCAAACTGAAGGGTGTGTCTATATTTCCCCAATTCAAAGATAAAATGTAAATTTGTTCCTTGTCAGAGTATTTACGTCAAAGATTCTTCATTGAAAAGTTTTTGAACCTAGAGTTTACCTTGAACTGAAGGGAAAATCTGGGAAACATTAGTATATATATTTAAGGTTCAGTTCATAATATCAGTAAGTTGTGTGGGATTCCTCGACCTAAAAGTATGTCCAAAACTCCTTTGGACAAACTGGTATAATCAGAGACTCGCTTTGCTTCAGGGTAAGATCTGATGACTCCTTAATCTAAGACAGATGGAGTAAGTATTACTTGGGGAGAAAGGAGGTGGTGTTGTCCTTGTAACAAGAGAGATGATCAGAGTATGAAAATCTCCATAATAGTTTGTACAAAAAATTGCTTACCTTAACTCATAAGGTCCTCCTTTGCCACACCTAATGGTTCTTCACATTCTGGAGTATCCATATCTTTAGCAGAATTAGCAAGACACCAAATATTGATACCATGATTCATGAAAAGCTTGAGCTACTGTCTTCAGCATGATTGCCTCCTAAGAATTATGTTCAACCACCAGAACTGTGTTAGAATGATGATTTCACACCATGTCATGTGACTGAAGTCAAGGAAGTGGCATAAGGTCCCAGGATTGGCCTCCTCGACTTGATTTATCTGAAATGTGACCAGAGGGAGAAAAATGCTCCTTGTCAGAGGTAAAATATCCCATTGGTTCCCGAACAGAAATTATTTTTTATGAGAGCCCATTGACTCAAAGGGGTGATTTTTAAGACCTCAATCATCACAGGAAGGGAAACACCATAACTGTGGAATCAAGTAAGTCCCTTGATCCTGTTGGACAGTAGGGGAGTATAACTGTTTACCTTCTGTAGAGGAGGTTGGACCAGGCACTCCTTAAATCCACATTTTCAGAGAACTCTAGAAAATTCTTATCCCTGAGGACTCTACTGCACAGTTGACAGCACTCTGAGGTTTGTTCTGACAAGACTGCTCAAAGTTCCTGGATCTGTTCCCTATTTATACTTACAATAGGCCACAGAAGTATGGGTGTTGAGGACAATTACCTTTATGATGAGCAACTTAAAGAGAGATGACCTTGGATCTAGGCTGAAGTTTTTATTCATTGGCCATGGGACTTGAAACCAGACTTCTCTGAGTTTATTGGTATTGAAAGGTGTATCCCCTAAACAATAATTTCTGAGAGAGAATCTCTGGTCTATATTAGTTGAATGGTAGACCTGAGTAAGCCATGAACAAAGAGTGAAACTCCTGTGAATTCTTGGTACCAACGGTTTAGTTTTAAGCACACCAGATCTGTACTTGAATGTATGAGACACACTCCTTACTCTCAAATGTCAGTTCTATACTTTCTTCATCAGAGGGACATGCCTCAGACCCCTCCAGTGCAGACAGAGAAAGAACAAAGTGTTTTTATTCAAGGTCAGCAGACCCCTTTGTCATATCCTTAATGTCAGGGACTACTATGTTTAGAGGAAGTAAGGCTAAGGCCTTCTTCAAAAGATAATCCAACTGGGGGTCAGCCCCCTTGAAATCATGGGATACTTTACTTCTAAGGTTGTGTGACTTGACGGAGTTGCTATTTATGCTTGAAATATAAATTATCCCGGTTCTGGTGGGGTACATCTGAAGCCCCATTGTGAATTCATCAATGCTATTGCATGGTGATATTAAAGAGCCATATTTGTGGCCAAATTAAGATGTTGTTGAAGTCTGAAGTCTTGCTTCTCATGTCATATGTCTCCGGATATCTTCATTCATTGAGGACCTATATGACACCTTTGTTCTGAAGTGATAATTCTGAGGGCAATTAAAGAATGTCTGAAAATTTTGGTTCTCATGAGTCAATGCAGCCTTCAACACTGGTGAGTTTCTAACATATTTGATGTAGAATGGGTATGTCTGAACCACTGTTAGGTTATTGAAGGAAGTTGTGAGGCACATATATTCAATTTCATGTATATGTTTGTACTGTCACTGCCTTCAAACACACCATAAGGTGGCATCAGGTCCCATTTTAGATTGTTGTGAGCCACCATGTGTTTTCTGGGTTTTCAACTCAGGACCTATGGAAAAGCATTCTGTGCTCTTAACTGCTGAGCCATTTTTGCAGCTCCAGCACATTGGTTCTAGACAGCTTAGTTTAAGGTCACTTAGGGAATTGGGTAAAATCTGAGAATACCTATTTCAGCATGGGCAGATCAGAAGACCCTTTGGTATACAGTATTTTGGATGATCTGTGGTTCTTAAGCTGTAAGTCTAAAAATTAATAGAGAAAAATATCTGTATTTGGATTACTGGTTTAGAGCAATTGCACCTCACATATCCTTGAGTCATGGAGAGTGCATTACACCCCACTTCAAGCATAGGGGAATACATCTTAGGGTTCTCTCAAAGAAACACAATTTGGAGGACCCTTTGAAAGGAGGAAAATGTTGATTTATCCACAAATAACCTATTAAAAATAGCATCCATTAGAGGTAGAAAGTCTCATACCACATTTGGGAAAGCAGAAATATCAAACACTCTTGTATCTTTTCAAGATAAAAGGTCAATTTTGGGAGGAATATTTGGAATATTTCATTATCGAGGCTTCCTGGGAACCCAGAATATGAATATCATGCAGGCCATGCAACAGCATAATCAATCGTCAGTATGCTAGGAGGAACTTCCCAGCTATTTCTCCTGGTAAATCAGCTGCCTACTTCTGAACATGGCAAGGCTTACTTGTTTCTACTGGACAACATAGAAGTATATGTCCTGGGTTTATGAAATTGCTGGCTACTCTTAGACTCCAGCCATTGAAGCAAATGGGTCCAGATCCTTGGACTGAGGTAATGAGGTCAGAGGATCAGAAAAAGGAGCACTCAATGCACCGTATATCAAGGAAATCGATTTGTCATGGATTACATCAGATCTAGTTAGTCTAGGTCCTCAATGATCAGAAGAAGCACATACTATTCTACATACTATTCTACATGAGCTGGAAATTATATAGCTTATGGCTACAAATTGTTAGATACTCTTAATCAGAAGGGAGGTTTGTTTGTACTTTTAGTCCAAGGGACATATGTGATGTTTCAATGTGCATCTGAAGCAGCTAGGAGTAGAAATTGTAAGATGTAGAGATGGTTGATGAGAAGTAAAAGTTCTAAACTCATGTTGCTCATAAGGGGCAAAGAAAGGGAAAAACAGGGCACCCTGTGGGTCAAAAAAAGAACTGAAAATGCCAGGGTAAAAGAGAGAAGGGCACTGGCCACCCTCTTGAGAAGGACTGCCTTACAGGATCCATTTGGCAAGCTGTAAAGTTCTGGTGTGTCCTTGGCTCAAAGGAGTAATTCGGGAGTGAGGATTAAGTCATAAGCTTCCTAGAGCATTTATGATATCTCTTTTTTCATAGAAAGCATCTGTGAAGCACATTTTTTTTAGATTGGGCATTTGAGAGCCTGCCTCTTTCAGGCTAAAGCATTCTGAGCCTTACTGAAAGAGGACACATAGCCAATGTCCCTTTGGTGAGAACTGAAAAGTCTGAGTTCACAATGCTCAGACTGATATGGTCTGACTTTCCCTTTTAGGGGAGAAGAAAGAACTACAGCTCCCCTTTTGCTCCGTGATCCTTTTGAAATTGATTTTGATATGATGTATATATTTGTGGCCTCCTAGGACAGAAGGGTCACAAAGGGACACCCAAATTCACATTGTAATGATTGTTTTCTCCCTGGGCAAGAGAGAGCAAGTATCATGTCCTGTGTTTGAGATGTTACGTGTAATTACTTTGCATAACAGGGAATGAAGTGGCACCTCCATTTGGAATTCATGGATGTATGAATCCCACTAGGAAAATAGCCAATGCTGTGGGCTCCCATTTTTGTATTAATGGAAGTTATGTGTTTCTCTCTCTTTGGCAGTAGAAACATGTTTTGAGCACTACTTAGTAAAAACAGGGTGGTTGATATCCTCTTGGGGTGATGACAAGAATTTGACACCTCTATGGGGACTTTCTCCATCTGGAGATAACTCAATGCCTTCTTGTTCTGCAGGAGAAGTTTACAGGGCTATTTGGGTATTAGAGGCACTACTCTCTCTCCTCCTATTAAAAGTAGCATTTCAGAGAATCTCATGAGGAGACATGAAATGTCTGAGGCTCTCTTCATGAGGAATAGAGTGGTTTATGTGCACTTTTCTCTAGGCATGGATCATGGTTTGCCACTCTCATGTTCTGAATGGGAAGCTTGACTGTCCCATTGTTCAGAACGGTCCTTTTCTGATAAGATAAAATAGATTTGGATGGTCTGTATTCACCTTGGTATGGTGGAGGACTTCTGAGGCCCTCCTCATGAGATGGTGAGCATCCAAAGGCTCCTTTAGCAGTATCAGAAGTAGTGAGGGTTATGGTAGTCACAGTTTTAAGATTTGCAACTTTTTTTCTTAGAAATGCAAGATCTTACCAGCATTTTGGAATAGTGGCAGTGTTTCCACCTAGCATCTTTTTAGAGGACAGGTTTCAGGCCTGCTTGATCTACAGAGGAAAACATTAGTCTTATTTTTTGCAGTATAGAATTTTTGGGACAACCCCTTGGATGAGGAGAATAACTGAGATCTTTCTTATAAGGAATGCTAGATGTGAAACTCAATTGTGAAGATTAAAAGGGGGAGATGCTTCTTGGAGGAGTAGAGGTAGGACTGGATTCCTTTCAGCATACTTGGAAGATGTGAGGCTACCTTTGGCAGAAGAGATGCATTTTAAAACATCAAGTTCTGAGAGGCAGTATCTGATATCTCCTTCTGAAAATGAGACATGTTTCAATGTCCTTTGGTTAGAATTGGAAGTACTCGGGCTCTTCCTCTGATAAGAGTAACTATCTGGCCATCTTCATGAGAAGGGGTTGGAATTAAGTCCCTGTCTGTACAAAGTGACAGTCTGGGAAATTCTGTTGAAAAAGAAAGAACCCACAGTGTCTTTTCTAGATGGCATAGGTTCTAGAATCCCCTTAGCTAGTTGAGAAAGTTCTAGATATTCCTGGGCTAATGTTGGTGTTCCAAGGATCCCTTGATCAGATACTAAAGGGCTCAGCCCATCTACATTGTGTTTCATAAGACACAGAGACCCTGGAACAGATAGCAAAGATTCTAGAGACCCTGCCACAGATTCTGAACTCTTAGAAACAGATTAGTTACATGGCAGAGATTCTTCCAACTCTGGACTAAGTGTTGAAGAAACTGGTAATCTGGGAGAATTTTATGTGGCTGACAAAGATTCTATGATCTCTTGGGTGACAGATGGTATTTCCTCACGGTTTTGCATACTTGGCATTGTTTCTAGTTTTTCCTTCGCAGAATTAGAAAGTCCAAGATCTTAGGATCAGATGGTGAATATCCTAAAGCCGCATTTTTCTAACAAGGTCCTGGAGACTCTTGGGATAACAAGGAAGTTTTTGAAGGCCGTTGGGCAGATGTTGATGTTCCTACTACACCATGACAAGACAGGGAAGGTCTCTGACTCAATACGAAAGGTTGTGACACTCTCAAATATAATTGGACAGATAAAGGTGATCCTAGATGCACTATGGTAGATGCTGAAAATTCCAAAGCTCCTGGTGTAATATTTGCTATTCCTGGCTTGTGTTTTGTACAGGTGCAACCTTTCATATTCTCCTCTAAAGGACAGGCAAGGGCCTCCAGCTTTTTGAACAGATAACAAAGGTCCTGGATTCACGTGAACAGATAGGGACATTGTCAAAAGCTCTAGGGTAGATCATAGAGATCCTAGGGTTCCCTGTCCAGATAAAGAAATTGCCATGGATCCTTTGGAAGAACCTGACATATCTGAAGCAGTTGGATCTGTTTTTTGTACCCTTTGTGGAGTATTCAAATACTCATTTGGTCCCTGGTATGAAGTCAAAGGCCCCTCTGTAGGTTTAGAGAGATCTAAAGGTTCTTCTGTGTAAGGAAAGGAATCAAAAGGATTAGGGAAGAAAGTAATGAAATAAGTTGGGCAAAAATTGCAAGTGCCAGAAGTGAGTCATTGGATATCACATATCCTGAGATAGCTGTTGATTTTTTTTTGTGCACCTGATGCAAATGAGGAATATTCTAGAGTCCCCTAGGAAGATGGCAAAGGTTCTACAGAGCCTTGTGCAGTTGCCAAAATACTCAGAGATTCTTGGTCAGATCTCAAAATCCTTGCAATATTTTGAGTAGGGTGGGTATATCACTGACACACTGAGGAATATGGTGAGTCTGCTACTGTGTAGTGTGTAGATGTGGACTGAGTTCCTATACATTGTTTATGTAAAGAAGGATTTGAGAGCTTTTGGGAAGTTGTAGATTGTTGTATATACCTTTGTGGACATGTGGACAGATATAAGGTCCTCTTTGCAGAGAGAAAGGGACTCAAACTTTCATGAGAATAATCAGAAGATGCTGGAGTCACTTGTTAAGTGGAAAAAAGACCCAGAGGATTATGAGAACATTCAGAACATTGTGATGTATTCATCATTGCCTATGCTGAGATAGAAAGTTTCAGAGGTCCCTGGGCAGATTACAAAGGTACTGGATTCCCTTGGCCAAATGGGAAGGTCTCTGCATCTCCTTGGTACAATGTTATTGTCTACCAAGTTTTGGAGGTCATGGTGGCAAAGTTCCTAGAGCTGATGAAGTAGTCTGAGAAGATGTTACATCTTCTCTCACTCTTTGAAAATGTCCTAAAATACTCTGTGATTCTTTATATTGTGACAATATCCCTGTGAAACCTATTGAATTTTCTAGATTTCTTTGGTTGAAGAAAAAATAACTTTATATGCATAAATTTCCCTCTTTTGCCCTGGAAATTTTTGGGGGCTTTTGAAAAGATGGAAAAGCTTCTAGAACCACTGTAGGAGGTACAAGATGCTCCTGAGAACCCAGTAGAGGTGGGCAATGTCCTACATCTGATGGTTAAGGACAAAAGTATTCTTGAGATTTCTGGAAAGGTAGGAAATGTCCAGTTTCCCTTGGGAAAGCTGGGGATTTTTGTGCAAAATTTTGGACAGTTGGCGAAAATTCATAACTGTCTGCAAAGAAGTTGGAGCGTTCAAACTATCTTGAGCTTATGAAACATTTTGTGCAGTCCACTGTTTAGATGTGGGAAGTTTAGGAGACCCTTAGGCAGAACAGAAATGTCCAAAAACCTCTTGGGAAGATGAAGAACCTACAGTTCCTTGTGAAGATGAAGAAATTTCCAGAGGCCTTTGATCAATTGACATAGATTCTGGTAGCACTTGAGTATTTTGCATAGATCCCAATCGTCTTGGGGTGGGAGGCAAAGTTCCCACAGTCTTCTTTACAGATATGTACTTTCCTACTGTGGCTTGTGCAGATAAACAATGCCCCCTCAGTGCCCTGAGAATACAAGGAAGACCCTAGAATCATGTCTTTAGTTTTAGTCACTTTCAGACTTCTTTCTTGCAATAGACAAGAATCCCACAGTTCCTTGCTCAGATCTCAAAGATGATGGTGGCACATGTAGTGATATAGTAAGATTCAGATGCAGTCCAGCACATCTGGAGCTGTCTGAAGTCCCTCAGAAAGATGGAGAATATTCATTTGCTTCTGATTCTGCTGGAGAAAAAGCTGAATGCAGTAGAGCCCCTTCAGCAGGTCCTGAGTGATGTGTCATTGCCTGGGCTAAGATGGAATGTGTCAGGCCCCCTGGATTGATTGCGAATATACTTGATTCCCTGGAGCAGATGGGAATATTTCTACACCTCCTTGAGTAAAAAAATGAATGTCTGCCAGGTTCTTGAGGTGATGATGGCAAACTTCCTAGAGTAAGCAAAACAGATTTAGAAGATCTGACATCCTCTTTCACTCTAGGCAAAGGGCCCATGGTAGTCTCTTTGTGTTTACATTGTCCCAATCCCAATATACCTGTTGAATCAGTCGAAGGTTCTGGATACCTTTGGATGGATGACACAGAACTTTGCACACGCAAATTTCCAATTGCAACTGTGCAATTTTTCTTTTACCCTTAAGAAGTTAGCAAATGTTCTACATTTACAGTGATAGATAGTGGATATCCCTGACCACCTGGTGCAGATAGGTAGTGTTCTGGATAACTTGGGAAATACAAAAACTTCTCCTGATTTTCCTGGCTAGAGAGAACATATTCATTAGTCTGTGGCTAACATGATGAGCATTGTAAGTTGAGCAGATGGAGAAAATGTGAGAGCCCTCTAGTAATTAGATGGATGTTTGAACGAATTTGGTAGAGAAGACAGAGTACCTAAAGGTTCTTGTTTGGGTGTGTACAGAGACCCTTAGGCAGATAGAGAAGTTCCCAGAACCCTTTGTGCAGATGAAAAAGATCCTAACCTTCCTTCTGCAGGTCAAAAATTCCCAGAAGTACTTGAACAGACTGGAAATGTCCTTGTTCCTGCTTATCACTTTCTTTGTAACCTAGAGTCTCCGGGCTACATGGGAAAATTTCTTCAACTCCCTGGGCAGCTATGGGATGTCCCTACATGGATTCTGAATTCAGGTAAGATTGTCCAGACACCTGAGTAGATGATGAGTGTAATGAAGAAATTTGTGCAGATACATTCAGCTCAAGAGTTGCTTATGGATATAGGGAAGTTGTGACAAGTGTCCGCAAAGATATGGAGGGGCTCGACTAGCTTGTGTTGGTGAGAAATGGCCATGGGGCTTTGGGACATGTTGCAATGTTTCTGTTGCCCTTAGCATACATGAAGACATTCCCCAAGAACCTGAGAATGAAGACAAATGTTTATGAGTACACTGGGCAGAATCTGATATTCCCAGAATCTCTTGGGACGATGATGACTGATCAAAAGACTGTTGAGTATATGGTGAAAGGCCTATAGAAGCCTCAACATATATGCTAAGTTTGGTAGATAGCAAATGTGCTAGATCCTTGGGACTACAAAATAAGACTCCTGAGATCATTGGTCATATTGTGAATGTCCTGTATGACTTGAAGGATGTGGCAAAAGGCCTGTAGTCCCTTGAACAGATGGTGAGTTTTCCTGAGATTCTACCATGTGTGTTGAGTTCCCTAGCTTCTTTTGGAAAGATGCCGAATGTTCTAAAAAACCCTGGGAAAGATGGCAAAGCACCCATAGTTTCTTGGACAGGTATCAAGTGTTCTAGAGTTGTTTTCTTACATCTCACAGTTATTGAATTGCCTGATATAGTTTGCTAGTTTGTGGAAGTTTCTGAGAACATCATAGAGAAGTTGAGGATTTCACTTTCACTTGGGAATATGACAATGTTGTTGAGATTTTTTGGTTTTTGGGGTTTGTGTGTGTGTGTGTGTGTGTGTGTGTGTGTGTGTGTGTGTGTGTGTGTGTGTGTGTGTGTGTGTGTGTTTGTTTGTTTGTTTTTATGTCCTGGTGGATGAAGAAGATCTTTTTTCAGATGGAAATTTTTCTGACTTCCTATTTTCAAATTTGGGAGTTAGCATAACCCCTGTAGGAGGCAAAGGATCTGTAGTTCCTTGGAAACATGGCAAGGTATACAGATATTCTACTATGTATGATGAGTGCCCTAGCTTCTTCTGGAAAGATGCTGAACGCTCTAATTTCCCTGTGGTATAACTAAAAAACCCTAAGTCCCCTGGACAGTACAGATTGTTCTAGAGGTCTTTGTTTACAACTGACAATTGTTAGATTTCCTGTTGTAGTGTGAGGAGATGATGGTGGTGCAGATGATGAAGGTTTCACATTCCCTTTGGAAGATAACAATGTTTCCTTAGTTCCCTGGGTAGAGGGAGAAGATATCATAGCCTCTGTTTCAGATGGTGGATGTCATCGGGTATCTTGCATAGATAGAGAAAATGTATAAGGCTTCTGAAAAGAACTGAAATTTTTCACAGGTCCTGGTTCAGATGGTGAAATTTTAGAGTCCTAGTTTCAGATTTGGGTAGTCCCATAGTCCTTCTAAGAGATAAAGAATGTTTCTCAGCCCCTTTATTAGATGGAAATATTTGAGCCATCCTATGAGCACCTTGAGTAGATCCTAAAGGCCCTGTTTTACGTCTTGATGGTTCTACAGTCCCCTGTGGTATATAGACTGTCTCAGAATGTCTTTTTCTTATTTGTATTTTGTCCCTTCCTTTTGGGATGATATAAAAGACTCTAGGGTCCCTTGTGCCAGTGATGACATTTGAAGAGTTCTTTGCAAATGGAAATACCTAGTGTAGATGGTGAAGAATGCAGAGTCTGTTTAGAAGGTGTGTAAGTGGGCAGTGGTCCTTGGATATTTACCAAAGTTTCTAAGGCCTGGGAAGAAAATGAGTAAATTTTCTGAGCATTTGGTGCAGTAAGTGAGTCTTTTCCACCATCCTAGGTAGATAGCAAAGAACCTTGATGCCCTTGGCATGATGATGATGATGATGATGATGATGATACCAAAGCCTCAGTAGCAATAGCAGGTAAGGAAATTGCTACAGGATCCTAGCCAGAGAGCATGTTTTTTGGAAAAACAGAGACATTTTTCAAATGTCCTGGAGATTTCTGAGGATATAAATATGTCCACATATCCACATCCACAGATGGCAAATGTCCTTTATAAACCTTAGAAGATGAGGAAGTTGCCATATCACCTGGTCAAGAAAGAGAATGAGAGTTCCCTGTTTAGATGTGGTGAGTTCTGGAGTCTGTTGTGCAGTTAAGGATATTCCCACACTCCCTTGAACAGAAGACAAAAGTGCTACACTTCATTCTGAGGATGAGGGTGTTCCCTGTTGCCATTGGGTGAGTGACATTACATTTAGGGGAGAATCTGAGTCATACTGAGATAAATCTAGAACTCCATGAATGTGGGGAAAATTTGATGGCATATCATGATATAATGGTGAAAGGCTCACAGGCTCTGAAGCCACCTGTTTGGGTCCAGGAGCTACAATGGCTGAAGGGGAAATTGGCAGGGATCCTGGTCTAAGTGGCAAAGTTCCTACCATCTCTTGGGCAGGTTGGCAGGTTCTGAGTTTACTTTGGAGAGATAACAATGGTAATAAATTCTCTTGAGTACTTGGTGAAGTAGCAGCTGTACTCTGGGTAGTTCTGGAACAATCCACAGGCCTTTGCAAGGACATCAAAATTCCTGAAAACTCATGAGTTGAGATTCCATGTCCTGAAACTCATTGTGCTGATGAGGAAAGATCCAGATCTCCTGGAAGGTGGAGTGAATGTCCTGAATAACTTTTTGAAGATGGAATATTTTTCTAAACACCTTGGCCAGATGACAAAGTTCTGTAGTTCCATGGGCACCCAGATATACTGGGAGAAATCCTGAAAAACCAAAACACCTTTGCATAGGTGACAAAGTTTCTAGATGCCCATGGTTAAATAATGATGGTCTCACATATCCTAGAGCAGATGGTAAATATCCTACAACAATAATGTTTTAGTCAGAAGCATTTTTAGATACTTTAGAAGATATGAAAATTTTCTGGTGTGTTTGGGCTAAAGACAAGTTCTAGATGATTTTTTTAGATGTGGACTTTCCCTCAGGCCCTTGATTTCACAAAGGAGATTGTGTAGTCCTGAAGTCTGATTTGCAAAAGGACAAATTACCTTAAGCATGGTCAAAATGTTCTGCATCATTTGAGAAAGATGAAGAAATTTCCTGGGCCAGATAGTAAACACATAAGAGCCTTTTGGTTAGATAATCTTGAGCCTTTTTGGGGAAATATGGATTGTCCAACATGCCCTTTGGTAGACTGAAGATGTGAGACTCACCTGAGGAGAAATTGTAGCTTTTGATGTTTCTTTGGCATCAGGGGATGTTTCAAGTCTCCCCCCCCCTTTTTTTTTTTTTTTAGAAAATGTTCTGTAGTCTCCTTTGTTAGAAAGATCAAATCTTAACCTGTTTATTTTTTCTTCTTCTATAAACTGGATGACTGTATTATTTTGGTAGAGGGAAAATGTCTACTACTTCCTACCAGAGAAGGCATGGAAAAGAAACACTCTTGGGTAGATGGAGATAATTGTAAAGCACCTTGTTCAAATATCACAAATCCTATGACCTTCTGCACAGATGGGGAAGGTCTTAATATGTCTTTGGTAATTGTGCAAGTCTTAACCTTGGCTTTAAAATGAGGGGAAGGCCCTAGAGATACCTGTGTAGATATGGTTTCTTCTAGAGCATCATGGACAAGTGTAAAAGAAATTTCACTACCTCCCTGTCTACTAATGAAAGTGGCATCTCCTTAGAGCATCATGGATAGGTGTATAAGGTATAAAATCCCCATGGGCAGGTAGTCGAATTTCTTGACCTCCTTGTGTACTAGTGGAAGTTCCAAGAAACTTTTCTTCAGATGGAAAAGTGGATAACAACTTCTGTATAGAATTTTCAGGTGTCATAGACAGCTTGATGGGCAAAACAGCTTCCATGGGGCCTTTTGAATATGAATTAGAACCCAGAGGATTTTTGGCATTTGAAAATTTCTAGAGACTTATGCTGGCATGAAGAAGGACCAACAGGCTTTTGTGTAGGGGGGTAAGAATCTATAGTATCTTGTTTAGTTGGGGAAGAAGGCTGATCCTCCTGAGGTGATAGGGAATATCTAATAGTCTCCTATAAAGTTTGGGGCAGCTCAAATTTTCTGAATTTGGAGGGATGCTGAGGACCCTCTTCTTTAGAGTTCAGAGTGTTAACTGGTATGGTATCCACTCTAAGTCGCCCTTTGAAAGATTGAGAAGGTCTCAGACTGCCTGTGGAAGATGCTGATGGTTCTAGTTCACTTCCTGTATGTGCAGAAGCGAAAGGCCTTTTGGAAGACTCAGGAATTTCTACCACGTCTTGAGTATGTATGGAACTCACATGATCCTATTCTTGGAATGGCAAATATCCGTGAGCTCCTGGTGTAGGTGTGGACATTTTTCTCTTTCCTTGAGCATTTATTAGAGGTGTGAGGCTCACTTGGGACATTGTGATTGCATGTATTTCCCTTTGGACTGAAATAGATGATGTGAGCACATTTCTTATTGGTAGAGGACTTTGAAAGGTCTCTTGGTTTCATGGAGAATGACTGAAATTCCCTTGGTCAGGAGGGTCAGGTCTCAAAATAACTCTAGTAGGAACAGATTGCATAGGACACTTTGGGGGGAAAGAGAAACATCTTTGGATGTCTTTCTGAGAAGTCTTTGCTCTCTGCCCTGTTTTGGCAGCTGGCAAACATTTTCAACTCTGCTAGGGAAAGGATGTGGGACATGATACTTTTGGGACAAATCACTGACATTACCCTTGGGGGAAAAGGTTTAGAGCCCCCTTTATGTGACTTACACTCCTGTTGTAGGTCCTCTTGACCAGAGGGTTCTTCTCCAAAATGATTTGGAAGAAAATTGGAAAGAAGAGAGTCATGTAGTGTAATGGATAACCTTTTGGAAAGCCTTCTGGAAGAGCAGGCATTATGATTTTACTGTCAGCACAAGTGAGTAGTCTTTGAGATGCCTGTGCAGATGTTCAATGTCCCATAGAGTATTGGAAAAATTTGGATAGTTCCATTACCTCTTGGCTGGATAAGGAAAGACCCTGAGCATTTTGGGGAGAATTAGGAGATCCCAGATATCCTTGGCTAGATCGGGAAGGGTGTAAGGAACCTTGAATGTTTGGAGAAATTTCCTGTCCATGTTGGCCAGCAGAAGAGTAGGCAGAAGATGCCCCAGGCACTGTGTGATCTTCTTTGAACTTTTTAATGGCATCTCCAGTACCGTGTTTGGAAGATATTACAGGCATTCAGGCATCCAACTGGTGAAAATCCTTAGGTTCTTCACCCAGTGGACATAGGCTGGCTTCTTTTCACCTGTCTATGCATGGGCACAGCAGATGAGGCCACTCATTTTCTAGTGGAAGGCTGTAAAACAGATTGTCTGGTATCCCTGGTTAGAGGATTACTCGTGAACTCAGGAAACCTCAGAGGAAGTGTAACTGTCCATTTTATGTTCTCTTTTAGATCCTTCAGAGGGTCCAGGGTCCTGTTATTGGATGAATGCTTTATAAGAGCTTTGGGTTTCTGTAACTTTTCTGTAACATGAGATCAGGTTTTTTTTTTTTTTTTTTTTTTTGAATCTCTCGTCTTCATAGGGTTTTGGTCACCTGAACTTGTGCCGATTCTGTATATGGAGCCCTGGAGTCACAAAATCCCTCGAGTCTCTGCTGGCCAACTGCTTCCCCTGTTAGTTTAAGGTGTAAAATCCAGTTGGGGGACAGTGAAGGGAGTCCAAGGCTATGGAGGCTGTGAAATCAGTTGCGGTAGGGTATCACTATTCTTTGGACTACACTTAAGGGTGTTCCAGGCACTGGAGGATGTGAAACCTGTGGTATGTGGTCATAGTGTCAAGTCTGGGCTGAGGCTCACTGCTATTTCTCCACATGTCTTGCTATTTGATCATTAAGGAAATTGTTCAAGAAACATTAAATAGATGACTGCCCCTTAAAGGGACAGTGAATGTACTTGGCAAAAGTGACTTGTAACAAGAAACGCTTATGCAGCATCCCTCCTGAGAATTGTGGACATATAAGAAGGCACATCACAAAGAATATAAGTTACAGTGGCCTCAGAAATCAAGTAAAGTTTGAGAAAGGCTGTCCTCAAGCCTTCTCAGGCCATTCCCGAGCCTAGATGATTGCTGTTCTCTTGCCTGCACAGGCCAATCTGGAGCGTGCAGTTTGGCTGTCCTCCTGTTTGCACTGGCCAGTCCTGAGCTACCTAATATTAGCAGGGCAATCATCCAAAATTTCTGAATGAGGAGGGACCCAGAGGACCCTCATCTTTAGGGTTCAGAGTGCTACCTGGTTTGGTGCCCACTCTAAGGGTTCATGACAAGGAATTGTTGAAGGCAAAGCATGGTTGGAAATTAAGGACATGGTGTTCTTAGGAGACTATGCTCTGAAGTCCATCTTAATCCAGGATAGATCCCTCTAACCTAAGGTCATCAGTGAGTGTTGCAGTGATGTTTGTTTCTGTCTCATAACTGAATGGGAAAGGCTTATCCATACCCTTGCTCCTCACAGGCTATGGGGCTAAACAAACACTGGCATATTTGCTAGGGAAAGAACAGGTGTTAATATTTGAATAGAACATAGAATGCATGGAATAGATATCACAGATATTATTTTGAATTTTAAATCTACCTCTCCTAGATAAATCTGTGATAACTGGATGCTGAAAGACATCTCTAAATTACTAAATAATACTTACTGCAATATCATTATTGTGCAATTAATATGCTATTGTTCAGAGAATAAGGGCAGAACTTTAGTAATCTCTTTATAGTACAAATGAAAGTTTTATTTCAAATACTTATATCTGTGTTTGACTAGATTCAGAACACAGACAAAGTTGGAATCCTGAAAATAGCACTTGTGGCCTTAAACAATTGCTTTGTCTGTCACAGTTAGTGAGTTAGTTTCCTATTACTTTTTCATATATGGATTGCTTGTTGAAGGTCATATAATTCTCCTGAAGGACAACAGGCAAATGGCTCACATCAGTGGCAACACATGGACCATTCAGTTTGAGTCCAATGATGCAGCCGGTATATAGTTGCACAGAATGATTTATTAAACCCTTAGTTAAACTGATTCTTTGAGAGGTCATGTTTTATAGAAATTGATACACTAAGAAAGTGTAAAATTGAGGCTATAAGTGAAGATCCTTCTTTACTGACACAGAAACTTTGTTTGCCTGTTGCATACCTTGCCAGTTTTCTAAGAGCAGTTTTTGATCTTGCTGGATGAAAGGTGTTTATTTGGCTCCTCTCTTTGATTTTTCTGAAGGATTTCGGTTTCCCTTTGGCTACACAGCAATAAAGTCTTGCATCATTCAGAAACACAGGGGCACTTTCTAATATCTAATTATTTCCTTGTGTCATTGCCTCAATGCTATGCCATAAGTTCTTTCTTCTTGGAATTCCTGAATGCTTTAGCACCCCTTTTCTTTGTTTAACTCTAATTTATCTCAGTAGTTTATATTTAAAAGCCATTTACTGTCAGAATATCCACTCATTTCCTACAATAGGGGGTAACTTGTATTCTGGATAATTCTGTATTCACTGTGCTTTTCTGAATTTCCAGTTGGTCTTTTTACATCTTTGAAAACATTAAATTTAAGTACCAGAATAATCCTGCTAGGCATGAAGAACTTGCTGCATGGTAAAATGGGTAGGAAATTATAAGTATCAATTCAGATAATATATACCTTTTGAGAATTAGCTTCACATTTCTAATGTCCGAACAAAATAGCTTTCTTAATTTAAGTTACAGTTGCTATGTTTCACTCAGATAATCTATAAAGGCAAAATGAGTAGTGGTTTATAAATGAAGAAATGTCTGCATTAAGCATGATAATATTGAAAAGAAATTACAATTTTTCACTTTGAAATTAAATCTCTGAAGATGATAACTTAACTTGTGTTTGGAAAAGATTTCTGTGAATTTTTAAAAATATCATTATTAATATCAGCAGTATAAAGTTGTTCAAACAAAATGACTTTTATTCATTGTAAATTTAATAACGAAAATAACTGAATAGTAGGTTTGTAGCATTTGACACAGTAATTAATATTCTTTAATAAAGCTTTTAAATTCTGTTCATTTTCTTTGTCAGAGTACAAAGCAATAAGATTCCTTAGAGCATTTTCACAAATATGCTTTTATTGGTTTAACTTATTGCAATGTGTAATAGAAAAATCCACTGTTGTCTTGGTGATTTCCAAATTTATTCTGTCTGTCTCTGTCTCCATCTCTGTCCAAGTCTCCATGTCCCTCTCTCTCTCTCTCTCTCTCTCTCTCTCTCCCTCTGTGTGTGTATGTGTGTGTGTGAGTGTTTGTGTGTGTGTAGAATGGCTGAGACAGAATGGGGGTGGATCTCAATGGCATGTATGTATAATGTTTTTTCATGTATGAAGCTGTACATATATATCATATGTACACACACACAAACACACACACATATATTTATGTGTATATGTATGTGTGTATATGTGTATAATGTGTATATATGTATATGTATTGATGTATATGTGTATGTATATACATATACACAAACACATACACATACACATACACATAAACACACACACACACACACACACACATATATATATGTATATATATATATATATATATATATATATATATATGATGTAATTTTAGTAAAAGGAAAAGTAGCTTGCCACAGACAAACCTCACTTAGGTCCTCGATCCATTGGCATAACTTGGGTTCTGGGTACCGGTAGGCAAGGATTAGCCAAGAAGAGGGGCTGAGAAACTGACACGACCAAACAGAGGGTTGATCTGAATGTAATTTGTCTCAAAGCGAGCACTAGTCTTATAAGTGACTTTTACACAAAATAGAGGAATGCCTACAAAGGACTGGGAGGAACCAATTGGGATAGAATTCAATGTTAACAACTGTGATTACAAGCAGCCCCCCTCCAAGGTTTGCTTAATCTTAGAAGCAATAGGCAAGAGTCTCATGCCCTTACAATGGTTCCTCTTCTAGTCTATCATATAGTACCCCTCCAACCTAGGCCATTGTAAATTCCTGTGCATGGTTGAAACTCAACTATCTATAGTTCTAAGTATCTATTCTGCTTGATCCTTATAACATAACATTCCTTATTTCGAGATAATGGTAAATTCTTGCATATGGTAGTTTGTCCTGAGATTTCTAACTCTATGTAGCAGTTAGTAATGCCTGATTTCTTTCACTGTCTCTCTTACAATACTAGAGGTTAATCTGAATGTACCCAAATAGGCAGCATCCTTACTGAATTCAAAGACCATGGTTTGCTCAAGGACTGCCTAGGAGAGGAATTTATATGTGTGGAATCTAACTTAGCAATATGTCAAAACCAATCCTTAGAGGCACTTACAATAAATCAATATTAAGAGAAAGCACACAGATCCATTTACCGACTAAAGCAAGGGCACTGGAGCATTCATTATACATGTTGCCATGAATACAGGAGACTAAATTTCCATGAATTTTTCGCCTCAGGACCATGTCTAGGCTTTTTGGCCTGTCAGGTGGGTCACTACTCGTGTGTTTGTAGCAGTTGCTGAAATCAAGGCATGGAGGAAAATGGATGGAAGGAGAGTGTTTTGTTAGGTGAGTTAACATAGATTTGGAATGAGGGTATTAACATAGGTTTGCTCTCATACGGGTTTGAGATCATTTTTATATATTTTCATGCATGTGTGTGGTTGAGTGATATTATTATCTAGGAGAAAGATAGAAAACAAAGTAGAATACATATCATAAAAAATATAAAATGGTGTATAGCAATTGCTGTATTATTGCCGTGATAAACCATTATTACCAAGACAACTAGTAGAAGGAAAGCTTTTTTTGTCTTATCATTCCAGAGAGATAAGATTTCGTCATGATGCCACAACTCAGCCCTGAGGCAGAGCTGGGGCTCCAGAACTCCTCCCACATACAAAGATACCTTGACTACCAGATCTGTCATAGCCAAGCTCACAGATGAGATACCCCTTGCAGCAATACCTGGACTACCTGGGACCTCCAGGGTCCCTGTGCAGGCAAAACCTATTTGTCTTGCCCTGCTACAGACACATCTTCTTTTTGGCCCACTTCTTGGCCTGTGCCAGAGCCACTTTTCCAGATACCATCCCACAACCCTAGACAGCCTGATTCCTGGTAGCTGAATCCCAACCAGTACACAAGCTCATACAAGGAACAGGATCCAGTCAGAAACAATAAGCCAAGTTAAAATCTGAGATAAACAGATATCAAGAGGCAAGTGAAAAATTGGAAAAGACCCAAAAAAACACTGAAAGCTTTAAAAAATCAACAAAACCCTAAAAAAAGAAAACTATATACATTTAAATTCTAAAACTAAGAACATAAAACACTAACAAAATATCCCAAAATTAAAAAAAATACAAACAAACACATTTCTAGAACTCTAAAAAGAGCCCCCCCCCAAAAAAAACTAAAACCTTTAACAAACCCATAAGCCAAAAAGAAACAAACAACAGCAACAAAACAAAACAGATAGAAGGTTTAAAAAAAATCCTAAAATTCTTTAAAAGCCCTAAAAAATCCTAATAACCCAAAATACCTTAAAATCCATATGAATTGAAGAAACATCCAACCCCCCAAAAAATAAACCCCAAAAAACCCTAAAACCCCCCAAAATCCAAAATTATTTTAAAAATCATAAAAAACTAAAACCCTACATAAAGTCCCTAAGTCATTCAATCCCCCCTAAAATTGTAAAAACTCTAAAATACTTATAACACCATAAAGATACCTAAAACCTTAAAAATAGGAAACCCTCAAAAACCTTAGCATCTTTAAACAAACCCTAAAAAAGCCCTAAAAAGCTTTCTAAAATAACCTAAAGTGCTTTATATTTAGTATATTTTATCTATCTACCTATCTACCTCTCTACCTCTCAGCCTATCTTATCTATCTCATCTATCTCTTCTATCTCATCTATCTATCCATCTATCTATCTATCTATCTATCTATCTATCTATCTATCTATCTATCTATCATCTATCCATCCATCCATCCATCCATCCATCCATCCATCCATCCATCCACCCATCCATCCATCTATCCATCCATCCATCCATCCATCCACCGATCTAAATGAGAGTATCTTGCATGGATGACAAAGATGCTATGATCTCTTTGGTGACAGGTGTTATATCTGAATGGTTTTGCATACATGGCCATGTTTATAATTTGTCCTCGGCAAAAAGTCCAAGATCTTTAGGATCAGATGGTGAATAACCTAAAGCCTCTTTTTCCAAACAGGGTTTTTAGGTCTCTTGTGATAAAAAGGAAGTGTCTGAAGGTCATTGTGCAGGTGTTGATAGTCCTACTATACCATGGGCATACAGAGAAAGTCTCTGAGGAAAAAAATCCAGGTTGTATCACTCAAATCCAATTGGACAGATAAAGGAAACCCTAGACTCACTATGGTAGATAGTGAAATTTCCAAAGCTCCTGGTGAAACATTCGCTATTCCTGGCTTGCTTTTTGTACATGACAAGCTTCCAGATTTTCCTGTAGAAGACAGGCATAGGCCTACAACTTCTAGAATAGATAAAGAAGGTTCTGATTCACTTGAGCAGATGAGGGCATTGTCAAAGATTCTAGGGCAGATGATACAGGACATAGTGTTCCCTGTCCAGATAAAGAAATTACCATGACTCCTTTGGAAAAATGAGTAGATCCTGAAGCATCTGAAGCATATGGATCTGTTTGTTGGACCATTTGTGGAGTAATCAAATAATAATTTGGTCTGTAGCATGAAGTTTAAGACCCCTCTGTAGGTTTAGAGTGATTATGTGTAAATGAATGGATTCAAAATGCTTAAGGAAAAAAGTGAGGAACTAAGATGGACAGAAATTGCAAGTTACACTGGTGAGTCACTGCATATCACATGTCCTGGGGTAGCTGTTGAAAATGATTGTCCACCTGATGCAAATGATGAATATCCTAGAGTCCCCTGGGGAGATGGCAAAGGTTCTATAGAGCCTTATGCAGTTCCTGAAATACTCACAGGTCCTTGGATAGATCTAAAAGTCCTTGCTTTATTTGGAGCAGGGTCAGTATATCCCTGACACAGCTGGGAAGTTGGTGAGTCTTCTATTGTATAGTATGTAGATGTGGACTGAATTCCTATACCTTGTTTATGCAAAGAAGGATTTAAAAGCCTTTGGAACATGTAGAATCTTGGGTAGACCTTTGTGGACATGTGGAGAGACATAAGGTCTCCTGTGCAGAGAGGCAGGGACTCACACCTCCAAGAGGAGAATCTGAAGATGCTGGAGTCCCTTGTTCTGAGGAGGAAAGACCTAGAGAATTAGAAGAACATTCATATCATTGGTATGTATTCATCACTGCCTATGATGAGATAGAAAGTTTCAGAGGCCCCTGGGTAAATTTCAGAGGTGCTAGATACCCTTAGCCAAATGGGAAAGTCTCTGCACATCCTTGGGTAGAATATGAATGTCTAAAAGTTTTTGGAGGTGATGGTGGCAAAGTTCATAGAGTCACTGAAGTTGAATGAGAAGGTTCTATATCCTCTATCACTCCAGGCAAATGCCCTAAACTACTCTGTGAGTCTTTTTTTTTTGTGTGTGTGTGTGTGTCAATATCCATGTAAAACCTGTTGAAGTTTCCAGATTTATATGGTTGAAGAAAAAATATCTTTGTATGTGCAAAGTTCCCTTTTCTGTCCTGAAAATTTTCTTGGGCTTTTGAAAGGATGGAAAAGCTTCTAAAACCACATAGGTACAATATGCTCCTGAACACCTAGTAGAGGTGTGAAATGTCCTCCATATGATGGTGAAGGACAAATGGATACTTGACATTTCTGACTAGGTAGGGAAATTCCAGTGTTTTTTGGGAAAGCTGGGAATCTTTATGCAAAATGTTAGTAAGTTGGAAAAAATCCCATATCTGTTTGCAAAGAAGTTGGAGCATTCAAACTATTTTGAGCAGATAAAAAATTTTGTGCAGTCCCTTGTTTAGATGTGGACAGTTTTAGAGACATTTGGGTAGAACAGAAATGTCCAAAGGCCTCTTGGGAAGATGAAGAACTTAGAGTTCCCTGTGAAGCTAAAGAAACTCACAGAGGCCTCTGATCAGATGACACAGATTCTGGTAGCACCTGAGTATATTTGGTAGACCCCAAAGGTCCTGGAGTGGGAGGCAAAGTTCTCACAGTCTGCACAGTGTGCCCAGACAAAGAACTTTGCACAGGCAAATTTCCAATTGCAACTGTTCAGATATGTACTTCCCTACTATGGCTTGTGCAGATAAAGAATGCCCCTCTGTGGCCTGAGCAGATGTGGAATACCCTATAGTACTTTCTTTAGATTTAGTCACTTTCAGACACCTTTCTTCTGATAGACAAGAATCCCACAGTTCCTTACTCAGATCTCAAAGATGATGGTGTCATCTGTAGCTATGTAGTAAGATTCAGATGCAGTCCAGCACATCTGTAAGTGTCTGAAGTCTCTCGGAAAGATGGAGCATATTCAATTGTTTCTGATATAGCTGGGCAAGGAGCTGAATGCAGTAGAGCCCTGTCAGTAGGCCTTGAGTGATGTGTCATTGCCTGGGCTGAGATGGAAAGTGCCAGAGGCCCCAGGGCTGATTGCAAATGTCCTAGAATTTCTGGACCAGAGGAAATATTTCTGCACCACCTTTAGGAAAAGATGAATGTCTACCAGGTTCTTGAGGTGATGGTGGCAAAGTTCATAGAATTGGCAAAGCAAATGGAGAAGTTTCTATATCCTTCATTACTTGAGGCAATGGGCCCACAGTAGTCTCTGTGTCTTTACATTGTCCCATTCCCAATATCCTTGTGGATTCTGCCAAAGGTTCTACATACCTTTGGATGGATGACAAAGAAATTTGCATAGTCAAAGTTCTCTTTGCAGCTGTGGGACATTCCTTAGACTTTAGAGAGGTCAGAAAATATCCTTGAAACTCTGGACTAGAAAGAGGGTGATCCTGAGTACCTAGTACAGATGATGAGTATGTTACATCCCGTGATGAATGATGAAATGGATTTTTGAGATTTCTGGCGAGGTAGGAACAGACCAATGAACCTTGAAAAAGCTGGGGATTTTTGTCCAAAATGTTAGAAAGAGGAGAAAATCTCATAGCTTCCTGGCAATATGTTGGATGATGCACAGTCTTTGGAGAAGATGTCACAGTTTCTACAGACCCTAATTTTGATATGGACTGTTTTAGAGACCCTTGCTCAGAAAGGGATATTCCAAAAGCCTCTATGGAAGACGAAGAGCCTAGAGTTCCCGTTGAAGTTAAATAAATTCCCAGAGGCCTCTGATCAGATGACAATGACTCTGAGACTACAAGAGTCACTTGTGTAGACCCCAAAGGTCCTGTAGTGGTAGCCAAAGTTTCCAAGTCTGCTTTGCAGACATGGACTTTCATACTGTGGCTTGTGCAGATAAAGAATGCCCCATAGTATCCTGAGCATAAGCATACAACCCTATAGATGTTTCTTTAAATTTAGTCCCTTGTTCAGATAAGCAAGTTTCCACAATTCCTTGTTCAAATCTTGAAGATGATTGTGTTACCGGTAGTGATGTAGTAAGATCCAGATGCAATCCAGATCTTTTGGAACTTTCTGAAGTCCCTTGGGTAAATGGAGAATATTCATTTCTTTCTGAAACTGCTGGGGAAGAAGCTGAATGCAGTACAACCCCATTGGCAGATCCTGAGTTATGTGTCATTGTCTGGGCTGAGATATATAGTGTCAAAGGCCCCTGGATTGATTGCAAAGGTACTAGATTCCCTAGACCAGTTGAGAGCATTTCTATACCTCCTTTAGGAAAAGATGAATGTCTCACAGGTTCTCGAGGTGATGGTGACTAATTTCCTACAGTAGGGAAAGCAGATTTAGAAGATCTGGCATCCTTCTTCACTTGAGGCAAAGGGTCCAAAAAAGTCTCTGTGTGTTTACGTTGTCTTAATTCCAATATACCTATGGAATCTGACAAAGGTAATGGATTCCTTTGAATGGATGACAAAGAACTTTGAAAATGCAAAGTTTCCATTGCAATTGTTAAGTTTTTCTTGTGCCCTTGAGAAGTAAGCAAAAGTATTACAGCTACTCGAGTAGGTATTATATGCCCCTGACCATCTGGTGCAGATAGGTAGTGTTCTGGATAACCTGGCAAATATAAAAATTTCTTCTGATTTTTCTGGCTAGAAAGGAGAGGTTCATTAGTGTGGGGAACATGATGAACATTGTATGTTGAGCACATGGAAAAAATTTGAGAGCCCTCTAGTGTGTAGATTGATATTTGAAAGACTTTGTTAGAGATGCAGAGTACCTACAGGTTCTTGTTTGGGTGTGAACAGAGACTCTTGGACAGATAGGGAAGTTCCCAGAACCCTTTGTACAGATGGTCATGATCCTACCATTCCCTCTGCAGGTAAGGAAATTCCCAGAAGTACTTGGTAAGATGGAAAAATTCCTATTTCCTGCTTGTCACTTTCTTTATAACCTGGGCTGGACAACAAAAGTTGTTGAACTCCCTGGGCAGCTATGGGCTGTCCCAAAGTAGATTCTTGATTGAGGTAAGCTTGTCCATTCACCTGAGTAGATGGTGAGAACAATGGAGAGATTTATGCTACAAGAGTTGCTTGTGAATACAAGTTGTCACAGTTTCTTTTCATAGATGGTGGAGGGGATTGACATGCTTGTATTGGTGAGGAATGTCCAATAGGCTTTGGGACTTGTAGCAATGTTCCTGTCATCCATAGGACACATGAATACATTCCCAAAGAACCTGAGACGAAAGAAAAATGTTAATGAATACACTTGGCACACTCTGATGTTCCCAGAATCTTTTGGGAAGATGATGACTGCTGGATAGACTGTTGAGCATATAGTGAAAGGCCTAGACATGCCTCAACAGATATGAAAATTTGGTAGACTTCAAAGGTGCTAGATCCCTTGGGACTTCTAAAGAATTCTCCTGAGATAATTGGTCAGGTTGTGAATATCCTGTATGACTTGAGGGATGTGGCAAAGGGACTGTAGTACTTTGGAATATTGGTGAGGTATCCTGAGATTCTACCATGTTGACTAGTTCCCTCGCTTCTGTTGGAAAGATTCTGAATGTTCTAGAAACCCCGGGAATCATCAGCAAAATATCCAAAGTTTCCTGGACAGGTATAGAATATTCTGGAACTGCTTGTTTACATCTCACAGTTGTTGGAGTACCTGATGTAATTAGTGGAAATTTCTGAGCACATGGTACAGAAGACAAAGGTTTCACAGTCACTTGGGAAGATAACAATGTTTTTTTTTTGTTGTTTGTTTGTTTTGTTTTGTTTTTGTTTTTTGTTTGTTTGTTTTTCTTTCTTTTTTTTTTTTTTTTTTTTTTTTTAGTTTTCCTGGTGGATGAAGAATTTTTTTCAGATGGAGATGTTTCTGACTTCCTAGGTTCAGATTTGGGAGGTCACATAACCTCTGTAGAAGGCAGAGGATTTGTAGTCCCATGGAAAGATGGCAAGGTATCTAGAGATTCTACCATGTGTGACAAGTACCATAGCTTCTTTTGGAAAGGTGCTGAATGCTCTTAGAATTCCTGAGATAGAAGTAAAAATCCCTCCTTCACCTGGACAGGAACAGAATCTTCTAGAGGCCCTTGGTTACATCTGACATTTGTTAAAGTTCCCGTCATTGTGCATGGAGGTTTCTGAGCATGTGTTGCAGTTGATGAAGGTTTCACATTCCCTTTGGAAGATAACAATGTTTTCTTAGTCCCCTGGTTAGATGGAGAAGATGTAAGAACCTCTGTATCAAATGGTAGATGTCACAGGGTATCTTACAAAAATAGAGAACGTGTAGAAGACTTCCCAAAAAAAAAAAAAAAAAAAAAACTGAAAATTTTCTCAGGTCCTGGTTCAGATGGTGAATTTTTTAGGGCCTAGTTTCAGATTTGGGTAGTCCCATAGCCCCTCTAAGAGACAAAGAATGTTTCTCAGTTCCTTGAGAAAATGGAAATATTTGAGCCTTCCCATGAGCATGTTGAGTAGATCCTAAAGCCCTTGTATTACTTTGTGATGGTTCTACAGTCCCCCGTAGTGATATAGACTGTCACAGAATGTCTTATTCTGATTTGTATTTTGTACCTTTCCTTGTGGGATGATATAAAGACTCTAGTGTTCCTTGTGCCAGTGATGACATTTCAACATTTCTTTGCAAATGGAAATACCCTAGTGTAGATATTGAAGAATGCAGAGTCTGTTTATAAGGTATGTAAGTGGGCAACATGCTCTTGGGTAGACAAGAAAGTTTCCACAGTCCCTTGGTCATTTGTTGAACATTTCAAGGTATTTTGGATAGAGATGTTGTGGGACTCACCTGAGGAATAGTTGTAGCTTTTGATGTTTTTTTTTTTTTTGTTGTTTTTTTTTCAGCAGGACATGATGCAAGTATTACCTTTTAACAGAATTTCTGAAGTGTCCTATTTCAGAAGGATCAACAATTAACCTGGTTTTTTTGTTTGTTTGTTTGTTTGTTTTTGTTTTTTTGTTGTTTTTTTAATTCCTAGAAACTGGATGCCTGTGGATCACTTTGGTAGAGGGCAAATGTCTACTGCTTTCAACCAGACAAGACAAGGAAAATAAACACTCTAGGGTAGATGGAAATAATTGTAAAGCACCCTGTTCAGATATGATAGACATATGACCTTTTGCACAGATGGTGAAGGTCTAAATTTCCTTGTGTATATGTACAAGTCTTGACAATAGCTTCAGAATTAGGAGAAGGCCCTAGAGATACCTGCGTAGATGTGGCCTCTCTTAGAGCTTCATGGACATGTGTAAAAGGTCTAAGAGCCTCATGGGCATTTAGTGAAATTTTTAGACCTCCTTGTGTAACAGTGGAAGTTCCAAGAAAATTTTCTTCAGCTAGAGAATTGGATAACAACTTCTGTGTAGATATTTCAGGTGTCATAGACTACTTGATGGGCAAACAGGTTCCAAGGGCCCTTTGGAAGATGAAGTAAAATCCAGAGCTTTTTCAGGCATTTGGAATATATTATGGAGACTTATGCAGGCATGGAGAAGGACCAACAGCCCTTGTGCAGGTGGATAAGAATGTGTATTTGGAGAAGAGGGCTGATCCTCTTGAGAGATAGAGAAGTTCTCATAGTCTCCTGTGAAGTTTGGGGAGATCATATGAATTCTTGTGCACAGGTAGAATACATGGAATTCCCTTCTTTGGGCTGTACAGGATGCTACAGACTCTTGTGCGTACAAATCACATCTGATAGCACCATGTTCACATAGGATTGGATCCAGACCCTTCTTTACAGATGGAATCTGTCCTAGAACATCTTTTGAAGATGTATCATATCCATGAGCCATTTCTAAAGATGGGATTGTGGCTAGAACTCTCTTCTGTAGATTTATCCTGTCCTACAGTCCCTTTATGTGATAGAGTAGTATGCAGAGACTCCTGTACAGGTTTTGGAAATCCTAGAAACTTGCACATATATGGGGAATTCTTCACAGCCTCTAGTGTGCCCAGTGGCAGCTGAGAGGGTGATATCCTCTTAGTTGTGTATTCTACGACAAATATTGAAATTGTTTAGCTCACTGGAAGTGTTTTGGAATAATCTCTCAGGTGTTTGGGGCCTGCTGACAAATCAAGAGGGCTCTTTTGGCTGATAAGAGATATCTGAATAATTCTTGATCAGATCAGGACTTTCTGAAGACCCATTGTTTGGGCAGAGCATCTTTCAGTCTTCTACTAGAATGACAATGTTTGTGTCACATTTCATAGCAGGAGAATGATATAATCTTCCTTTCTGTGGTAGAGAAAACTTAAGAACTGTCTTTGAATCTGTTCCATAGAGGGGGATAATCTTCTTGGCCCCCTGACAGAATGAGAATTTATCATAACCCCTGGGGAAGTTGCCTATGGTTCTAGTTCACTTTGTGCAGAAGTAAAGTAGAGTCCCTTTGGAGGACTTAAGTGATTCTACCACATCTTGAGTATGTGTGGAACACTCAAGTGCAATTCCATGAATGGCAAAGTACTTGAGCTCCTTGTGGAATTTTTTTCTCTCTGCTTGGGCATGTATGAGCTGTGTGAGGCTCACTTAGGAAGTTGTGCATTTAATTCCCTTTTACTGTAAGAGATGACATGAGCCCATTTTATAATGATAAATGACTTTGAAATCCCTCTTGGTTTAATGGGGAAGTTTTGAAACCCCCTTGTTCAGCAGGGTCCGCTCTCAAACTCATTTTACTACAAGCAGATTGCATATGGCACTTTGGGGGAGAAAGGGGACATCTTTGGCTGTCATTTTGAGAGGACTTAGCTCTCTGCCCCGCCTTGGCATCTGTCAAACATGTTGAATTCTCCTGGGAAGAGGAGGTGGGACTTGATGCATTAGGGACTAATAAGACATCACTGACATTACCGTTAGGCGAAGAAGGTTTGGAGCCCTCTTTGTCTGATGGGGCCTGTTGCTTGACAAGAGAGTTCTTCTCCAAAATGCTTTGGAGGAGAATTGGAAAGAATACAGTTATGTAGGGTAGGGAACAAACTTTTGAACTCCTTCTGGAAGAGGAGGCATTTATGAATTTCTTTTAAGCACACGTGGGAAGTCTATGGGATGCCTGGGCAGATGTGCAATGTCCCATAGAGTCTTGGAAACTTTGCGTTAGTTCTCAAAACTTTTTGGTGCATAAGGACCTGCCCTGAGAATTTGAAGATCCCAGATCTCCTTGGTTAGATTGGGAAGGGTGTAGGGAACCTTGAATGTGTGGGGAAATTACCTGTCCATGTTGTCCAGCAGACGATGGCCCAGGCACTGTGTTATCTTCTTTGAATTTGTGACTGGTATCTCCAGCCCTGTGTTTGGAAGATGCTGCAGGCACTCTGGCACCCGACTGGTCAAAATCCCTAGGTTCTTCAAACCCAGTAGACATAGGCTGGCTTCTTTTCACCTATCTATGCATGGACACAGCAGATGAGGCCACTCATTTTCTGGTGGAAGGTGGTAAAACAGATTGTCTGGTACCCTGCTCAGTGGGTTACTCATGAACTCAGGAAACATCAGAGAAAGTGTAACTGATCATTTTTTTTTGTTCTCTTTTAGCTCCTTCAGAGGGCCCAGGGTCGTGTAAATGGCTAAACGCTTTATAAGAGCTTTGGGTTTCTGTAGCTCGTCTGCAACATGAGCATCACATTTTTTTGAATGTGTGGTCTTCATAGGGCTTTAGGCACCTGAACTTGTGCCGTTTCTGTATAAGGAGCCCTGGAGGCACAAAGTCCTTCGGGTCTCTGCTGGTCAAATGCTTCCCCTGTTGGCTTAAGGTGTTAAATACAACTGGGGGTCAGTGAAGTGGGCCCCAGGCTATTCCCCGATTGGGGTAGGGTATCACCTTTCTTTGGGCGACACTGAAGGCAGTACCAGGCTCTAGAAGCAGGGAAACCTGTGGTCTGTGGTCATAGGGTCAAGTCTGTGCTGAGGCTCGCTGCCATCTCTCCACATGTCTTGCCATTTAATCATTAAGAAAATTGTTCAAGAAACATGAAATGGGCGACTGACCCTTAAAGGGGCAAGGAATGGACTTGCCAATGGTGACTTGCAGAAAGAAACAATGAAGCAGCATCCTTTAAGAGTGATGCTCTCTCCTGAAAATTTTGGACATATCGTAAGGCAAATCGCACAGAATATAAGTAACAGTGGCCTCAGGAATCAAGCAAATTTTGAGAACGGCTGTCCTCATGCCTTCTCGGGCCTGTCCCGAGCCTAGATAATGGCTACCCTCTTGCCTGCACAGGCCAATCTGGAACCTGTAGATTGGTTGTCCTTGTTCTTGCACTGGCCAATCCTAGGCTGCCTCACTTTGCAGTTCTGCTTCAGGTAGCACGGCAATCGTCCAAAGTTTCTGAATGAGGAAGGACCCCGAGGACTCTCTTCTTTAGGGTTCAGAGTGCTACCTGGTCTGGTGCCCACTCTAAGGGGTCATGACAAGGAATTGTTGAAGTCAGAGCATGATATGAAATAATGGACATGTTCTTAGGAGGCTGTGATCTCAAGTCCATTTTAAACCAGGATAGATCCCTATAACCTGTGGTAGTCAGTGAGATTTTCAGTGACGTCAGTTTCCATCTCATAAATGAATGGGTAAGTTTTATCCATACAATTCCTCCTCAGAGGCTATGGAAATAGACAAACACTGGCATACTTGCTAGGGAAAGAACTGGTGATAGTATTTAAATAGAGCAAAGAATGCATGGAATTGATATCACAGATATTATTCTGTATTTTAAAAACGAACTCTCCTAGATAAATTTGTGACAACTGTGAGTCTAACTGGATGCTGAAAGACATCTCTGAATGACTAATACTTACTGAAATATTACTGTGCAATTAACAGGTTATTGTTCAGAGAATAAGGGCAAAACAGTAATCTATTTATAGTACAGATGCAAGTTTTATTTCCAATATTTTAACTGTTTTTGACTAGATTCAGAACACAGACAAAGTTGGACTCCTGAATGTAGCACTAGTGTCCTTAAAGAATTGTTTTGTCTGTCACAGTTAGCAAGTTGGGTTCTTATTCATTTTCATATTTGGATTGCTTGTTGAAGGTCATATAAATCTCCTGAAGCACAACAGGATAATGGCTCACATCAGTGGCAACACATGGAAAATTCAGTTTATGTCCAATGATGCAGCTGGAATATAGTTGCACAGGATTGTTTATTAAACACTTAGTCAAGCTGATTCTTTGAAAGGTCATGTTTTATAGAAATTGGTACACCGAGAAAGTGTAAAATTGAGGCTATAAGTGAAGATCCTACTTTACTGACACAGAAACTTGTTTTGCCTGTTTTGTACACTTTGCCAGTTTTCTAAGAGCAGTTTTTGATCTTGCTGGATGAAAGGTGTTTATTTGGCTCCTCTCTTTGATTTTTGTGAAGGATTTCTGTTTCCCTTTGGCTATGCAGCAATAAAGGCTTGCATCATTCAGAAACTCAGGGACACTTTCTATCAACCAGTTATTTCCTTGTGCCATTGCCTCAGTGCTATGCCATAAGTTCTTTCTTCTTGGAATTCTTGAATGCTTTACCACCCCCTCTCTTTTTTTTTTAACTCCAACTTATCTCAGGAGTTTATATTTAAAAGCTATTTGCTGTCAGAATATCCACTCTTCTCCTACAATCTGGGGTAACTTGTATTCCTGGCTAATTCTGTATTAACTATTCTTATCTGAATTTCTAGTTGGTCTTTTGCTATCTCTGAAAACATTGAATTTAAGTAACAGAACAATCCTGCTAGGCATGAAGAACTTGCTGCATGGTAAAATGGGTAGGAAATTATATGTATCGATTCAGATAATATACACCTTTTGAGAATTAGCTGTGCAATCTTAATGTCAGAACAAAATAGCTTTCTGGATTTAAGTTACTGTTACTATGTTTCTTTCAGATAATCTATAAAGGCAAAATGAGTAGTGGTTTATAAATGGAGAAATGCTTGATTTAAGCATGGTGATATTGAAAAGAAAGTTCAATTTTTCACTTTGAAATTAAATCTATGAAGGTGATTACTTGACTTATGTTTTGAAAAGTTTTCTGTGAATTTTTCTAAATATTGGATATGTTTTTAAACATATCATTATTAATAACAGCATTATAATGTTGTTCAAATAAAATGACTTTTATTCATTGTAAATGTAATAATGAAAATAACTGAATAGGTTTGTAGCATTTAACACAGTAATTAATATTCTTTAATAAAGCTTTTAAAATCTATTCCTTTTCTTAAGTTTATTCTCTTACATGAACAAACAACTGAATGACCAGGAAAGACATAAGACCAAGTCTTTTTGTAAACTAAATTAATATCTTTTGACATTTGGCATGTTAAAAGCTTGACACTGGAAGTCAGTCAAACAAAATGTTGGTTTGGATATTTAATAGGGCCTTGGTGTACTTTCTTTTTCATGACTGGAGCTGTATTGATGACACCATTGTGCTTTTATGCTATTTCTCCTAGCAGAGTTTTGTGGGAACAGTAAGACACTCTTGTTTGTCCTGTCTTAATGTTTTCTTACAATTTATCTTCTTATGACTCCTCCTCATCCCTTCTCTCTTTCTCTCAGTCTCTGTCTTTCTGTTTTTCTGTGTCTCTGTCTATCTTTCTCTGTCTCTCTGTCTCTGTCTCTGTCTCTCTCTCTCTCTTTCTCTCTCTCTCTCTCTCTCTCTCTCTCTCTCTCTCTGTGTGTGTGTGTGTGTGTGTGAGTGTTTGTGTGTGTGTAGAGTGGATGAGGGAGAATGGAGGTGGATCTTAATGGCATGTATATATAATGTTTTTTCATGTATGAAGCTGTACATATATGTAAGTGTATATGTTCATGTGTGTGCATGTGCATGTACAGACCACATGTTAAAGCTGTGTAATTTGATGACTTTCACTCTGTTTACTGAGCAGGGTTTGGGTTGTCTAGCAAGGCAGCTTGACCCAGGATTTCCAGTCTTCCTCTGCTCAGAGTATAGGTGAGCAGACACACTCACTCACCACTGGGTACTGGGTTATCTGAACTCTTTTCCTCACATTTGTGTGGCAAGCACAATATCCCCTTAACTATTTCCCAGCTCCTATTATTTTTAAAAAAATGTTATTAGGAATTGGCTTTTACTTCCTTTATTTCTTTCTCAGCAAGTTCATTGATGGCATATATAAATATGTTGATTTTTTAATGTGACTTTGTATCACTCCAATTTGCTGAAACTGTTTGTATATAAGTTTTCTGTTGAAACTATTAAGGACAGGATTGCATTTTCTACAAATGGGGATCAATTGACTACTTCCTCTCCCATATGTATCCATGGTGGTATGTAAACATGGGCAGCACTGTGTAAATTAGTACACTGGTTTTCAAAACTAGACTTATGAGATAGTCTAGCTGTCACACACCAAGACAAATACTTAAAGATCCCACGTCCTACATCTGATATATGTTCAATGCATGTTTATTGCAATATTCACAATAGCTAGGAAATGGAACCGTTTCTTTTCCATTATGAACTTAATAGATGAAATGTGGTATATAGGGCCGGTGAGATGGCTCAGTGGTTGAGCGCTCTGACTGCTTTTCTGAAGGTCCAGATTTCAAATCCCAGTAACTACTAGGTGGCTCACAACCATCCATAATGAGATCTAATGCCTTCTCCTGGGGTACCTGAATAGAGCTGGAGTGTATATATATATATATATATATATATATATATATATATATATATATATATATATATATATGATATAATTTTAGTCAACTGAAAGGTAGCTTGCCACAGACAAACCTCACTTGGGTCCTTGCTCCATGGGCATATCTTGGATTCTGAGTAAAGGTGGGCAAGGATTTAACAAGAAGAGAGGCTGAGAAACAGACAAGACACAAAGGAGTGTGGATCTGAATGTAATTTGTCTCAAAGGGAGCAATAGTCTTATAAGTGACTTTTACACAAAATAGAGGAATGCCTACAAAGGACTGGCAGGGACCAATTGGGATAAAATTCAATGTTAAAAACTGGGATCAAAAGTAGCCTTCCCTAAGGTTTGCTTAATCTTAGAAGTCATAGGCAATGGTTTTGTGCCCTTGCAATAGTTCCTCTTCTAGTCTATCATATAATACCTCGGGCCCCTAGGTCATTGCAAATTCCTGTGTATGTTTGAAGCTCAAATATCTATAGTTCTAATTATCTATTCTGGTTTCTTCTTATAACACAACCTTTCTTATTCCTAGATAATAGTAAATTCTTGCATATGGTAGTAGTTTGCCCTGAGAATTCTAACTCTGTGGAACAGATAGTAATGCCTGATTTCTTTCATTATCTCTCTTACAGTACTAGAGGTAAATCTGAATGTCACTGAATAGGCAGCATCCTTGGTGAATTCAAAGACCATAGTTTGCTCAAGGAATGCCTAGGACAGGAATTCCTAGGTGAGGTATCTAACTTAGCAATATGTCAAAATCAATCCTTAGAGGCACTTACAAAAAAGCAATATTAAGGGAAAGCACACAGATCCATTTACCGACTAAAGCAAGGACATTGGAACATTCATTATACAGGTTACCATGAATACAGGAGACTAAGTTTCCGTGAAGTTTTCACCTCGGGACCATGTCTAGGCTTTTCGGCCTGTCAGGTGGGTCACTACTGGTGTGTTTGTAGCAGTAGCTGAAATCAAGGCATTTGGAGGAAAATGGATGGAAGGAGAGTGTTTTGTTAGGTGAGTTAACACAGATTTGGAATAAGGTAATTAACATAGTTTTGCTCTCATACGGGTTTGAGGCCATTTTTATATAATTTCGTGCATGTGTGAGGTTGAGTGATAGTATTCTCTTGCAGAAAGATAGAAAACCTAATATATTACTTATCATAATGAACATAAAGGGGAGTTAGCAATTGCTGTATTATTGCTGTGATCAACCACTATTACCAAGGCAATTAGTAGAAGGAAAGCTTTTTTTGTCTTATCATTCCAGAGGGATAAGACTTTATCATGATGCCACAACTCTTCCCTGCAGCAGAGCTGGTGCTCCAGAACTCCTCCCACATACAGAGATATCTTGACTACTAGGAGGTCTGTCATAGCCAAGCTCACAGATGAGATACCGCTTGCCACAATACTGTGCCTACCTGGGACCTCAAGGGGCCCAGTGAAAGCAAACCATATCTGTCTTGCCCTGGTAGAGATACATTTTCCTTCTGGCCGAAAACTCGGCCTGGGCCAGAGCCACTGCTCCAGATCCAGTCCCACAACCATCGACAACTTTGAGTCCTGGAAGCTCCACCACAACCAGTTCACAATCAGCTCGTTGGAGGAACAGGATCCAGTCAGAAACAATAAGGCCAGTAAAAATCTGAGATAAACAAATGGTGAGAGGCAAATATAAAAATTGCAAAAGACCCAAAAAACACTGAAAGTTTAAAAAAATCAAGAAAACCAAAAAAAGAATATATTCATATATATATATATGACCCTAAAGCCCTAACAAAATATACCAAATTTCTAAAAAAATAAAATAAAATAAACAATGACAAACAAACAAACAAAACAAAAGCCTTAAAAAAATAGAAATTAAAAAAAAATCCTAAAATCCTTTAAAAGCCCTAAAAGACCCTAATACCCTAAAATACTTTAAAATTCAAAAGAAATCAAGAAACATCCATCCCTCTCCAAATATAGACCTCAAGAAAACCCTAAAATCCCAAAAAATCCAGAAATATTTTTAAATCATAAAAAACTAAAACCCTACATAAAATCCCTGTCATTCAAGCCCCCCATCCTAAAAACTCTAAAATACTTAAAACTCCCTAAAAGACTCATAAAATCTTAAAAAAGAAAACCCTAAAACACTTTAGAATCTTTAACCAAACACTAAAAGAGACCTAAAAAGCTTTTAAAATAACCTAAAATACTTTATATTTATCTATCTACCTATCTACCTTTCTACCTATCATCTACCTACCTACCTACCTAACTACCTACCTACCTACCTATCTTATCTATGTATCTTATCTTATCTATCTATATCTATCTATCTATCTATCTATCTATCTATCTATCTATCTATCTATCTATCTATCTATCTATCTATCTACCTATCTACCTACCTACCTATCTATCTATCTATATACTTTTTACGGTTTTTCAAGACAGTGTTTCTCTGTGTAATTCTGCCTGTCCTGGAAATCACTTTTTAGACAAGGCTGGCCTTGAAATCAGAAATCTGCCTGCCTCTGCCTGCCATATGCTGGGATTAAAGCCATTGGACATCACAGAAAGGAGACCCGAAAATACTTAAACAAACAAACAAAACAAAAAATAAAACAAAAATACAAAACAAAACAAAACAAACAAACAAACAAAAAAACAGGAACTCTAAAAAGACCATTAAAAATTCTAAAAACACTTTAAAAATGCCCTAAAATTCCCCAAAATCTCAAGAACCCTAAAAAGACCTTAAAAATTGTAAAAGCAAAAAAAAAAAAAAAACAAAAAAAAACACAAAAAACAAAACAAACAAACAACAACAACAACAACAACAACAACAACATGTCTTTAAAAAGTTGCCTGAAACACTGAGGAAACCCTAAAATTATTCTTTATATGAAAGAACCTTAAAAAAAATCCTAAAAGACATAATTAAAACTTTACAAACCCTAAAGAAAAATCTAAAATTCTAAAGAGAACTCAAGAAGTCTTACTAAAAAAACAAATGAAACAAAGAAACAAAATATAAAACAAACTAATGAAAAAAAAAAAACCTAAAACTCTAAAATAACCTTAAAAAAAATAGAACCCCAAAAAAGACACTAAAAACCGCAATGCCCAAAAACCCTGTGTACTGTGGCATGAGAATAGGCACACACGAATATATTAAATGAACAAATGAATTTGAATAAATAAATACAAATATTTTGACTTTAGGCCATGTTTCTGCTATAAGCATTAAAGTTGGCAAAATCAGAGCTGGCAAGAAGGCTCAGCAAGTCAAATTTCTTTTTTTGCTCCCTGGCATCTGGATTTCAAGGACTGAATCCATATGGGAGAAAGGTAGAATTTCACTGAGTTATTCTTATACACAATAAACAAGCAAAAATAATCAATCTGTAATAATTAAGGCCAAATGTTGGCTATTGCATTAACTGTGGTGGAATTAGAACTGGTTATGCTATAAATGTTGCTGAATTCCAAATTGGTTGATGAATGTGTTTTACTGGGATTCCTTACAGGAATAAGTGTGAGGGGTTACTTACAGGAGCAGAAATGACTCAGGGACAGCTGCACCACCAAACCCACCCCACTATGGTCCACAAAAACGGGAACCTGGAGAATAGAGCAGACAGCTCAACAGGTTGGAGAGAATCCTTTCAATGTAGCTCAGTGGATCTAAACCTCTTCCAGGCAAGGTAGCTCCAGCTCCCTCTTGTTTCTGCTTCTTTCAGGCAACTAGTCTCAACTTCACCAAGACTCTGTAAGACCCCCAAAGCTGGGCCTCCACTCAAGTCCCAGGATGAGCTGCCCAGCACCCCAAAGACTCAAGAGAAAACCACACCTAATGCAAACTGCAAGAGGTTTTATTATCAGGTAGCTGAGGAGGAACTCCTTCTGCCATGCAGGGCAGGGGAGTTTGACCCTGAGCAGTAACATTACAGGACTTTAACAGCTAGCTGAGGAATTGGAAGAAGTTGGAAGGAGAGTTGGCTATAGGTGGGGGTATAGTGGGGGAGTAGTCTGCACCTCCTCTCTATATCCATATCTTTGTAGGTCTTCCTACAATTATCGCATCTCTGGCTGTAAGGCACAGAAACAAAAAGCCTTTTGCTGGCAATAGAATACAAAGAGCTTCTTTCTGATGTTTATTTAGAGATCAAGGGAAAAAAAAAAGGTTGGGAAATGTCCAGGGGCTCTTCCTTCCAGGGATAAATGCTATAAGACAGGGTCTCACATACCCTACTCCTTCTAGTAAATAGTTCTAATATTAGAACTAGGAAAATTAAACCTCTGGCCCAGCTGTCAAATAAAGCCAACATGAGGTCACATCTTCAGAATTTGTTACATTGAGAGCCCCAGAAGCGCTTTAATGAGACTAAAGAGTTTCTCACCAGAGGTGGGATGGAGGGAGGAGGTTCAGTTCCTGAGCCAAGGCCAGTTAGTGCAAGCAGGGCTGGGTCAGTGGGCCTCGGTGGGGCCAATAGGAGGAGCCAGACACAGGCTGGAGGAGCAGCAGCAGAGCTTGTCACAAGCACCAGTTAGGGTCATTTTCGTCTGGGTTTATGGTTGTTAGAAAGGTGGTGTCAGGCCAGGATAGGATGCTCTATTTGAAATTGATGTGGTCCCATTGTGGTTCCTGGTACCTATGTATTGTTTGTTTGTTTGTTTGTGTGTGTGTGTCTGTGTGTGTGTCTGTGTGTCTGTGTGTCTTTGTTTGATTTTTTTTCAGCAATTCCCAGGAATCATTTTTGATCAGTTATAGGGCCTTCAAGTGAGCTGGCAGGGGTTGGGAAAAAGGAACACCAGGTCAAACATTCTCCCTGCTTCATTAGGTCTCCCATGGAGGAGTTCAAAGGGTGTAAGTATAAATTTCCCTGGGAACAAGGCGAAGGTTAGGAGTGTTGTCCAATCTTTTCTGCTGGTCTCTAAAGCCAATCTAGTTAAGGTTTACTTTAATGTTCTCTTTATCTGCTCTACCTGTCCTGAAATCTGGGGTCTATAAGCAATTGTCTTATCTGAGCAACGAAGGAGGGGATGTTGTCTGATGAAATTACCTTAGGGATGTCAAATATTGGGAAAATTTCCTCTAATATCTTCTTTACCATGACATTGGTGGTCTCCTTCTTAGTGTGGAAGGCTTCCATTCACCCTGAAAAAGTGTCTAAAAAAACTAATAAATATTTATTACTGTACTTGGCTGGATTAACGTCAGTAAAATTTATTGCCCAGTATGCCCCTAGTGTGTCACCTCTTAGCTGCTTTCCCGGGGCGAAGCCTGAATTTTAACTGTTAGCAACAGAGTATTCCCGGAAGACTGACAAGGGAATAAAACACCCAGGTCTAAGAGCATTTTGAGGTGAGGTCTGATGCCCTTGAAGGCCTCTTTGTTCATGGGGTATTATCATACCCCAATAGGAGTCGCACCAGCTTTGAGCATCACAACGTTGGGGGCACCCTTTTTGTCATTTTTATACCTGCAGTCTCTGGCCAGGCTTGAGGATATCTCTCTAACCAGTTCCCTTCTAGAACTTTTCTCTAACAGGTTTGAGGCTCACTTTATCTATATTAGTTTTCTGATTTTCAAGCTAAAATTATAGAGATGGTGGAATCCAAGAGACTGAAGTTCCTTCTGAAAAGAAACTTATGTGGGCTTTTATTTTGATAGTAAGTCTCTCCCCAACAATGGGGTGGAGCATTCAGGAATGATGAGAAAGTAATGAGTTACTTGGCTTCTTCTTAAATCAACTTTATTATCAGTGGTCCAAGAGTATGGATTCTGACAAGTAGCCACTATTACTACAGTTTTCTTGTTCTTCAATTTCCCCAGTGGCTCTTTCAGGACTAAAAATTCTGCTCTGGTATCAACAAGGAAATATGTTGTGGTCGCCTCCACAGTTAGGATTACCCTAGGCTCGGGGAGGGGGGCCTGAGGCCCATCTGCCCTAGGCATTGTCATCTGGGTTAAGGACCTTGGGAGGACTGATATCTATTTTTTGGGGGGGGCAGTCTTTTGCCCAGTGTCCATTTTTTTTTATTGGTCCTTATCTAGAGGTGGTTGCGAAGGTCCTCTGGAGTTTTGACATCTTCTTGGTGCTGTGTTACCCAGGTACACTGTCTGCCTACATCCTCCTCCCTTTCTATAATATTCCTTATCACCTGGAATTATGTCTAAAACCCTAGTTAAATTTCTTACAGCCTTCTATCTCGTATAATTTATCTTTTTTCAGACTCTCTCTTTACTCTTTCTCTTTTTTCTTCTCCAGTCTCTCTCTTATAGTACACTTTCTCTGTCTCCTTAACCAGATCTTTCAAAGATAATATTTGCAGACTCTATAGACACTGTAACCTTTTAATGTCAGAAGCAGACTGGCCAATGAAAGCCATGGCCATCGCTGCCTGCTGGCCCTCTGATGTAGGGTCAAAGTGAGTGTAAGGCCTGTATGGTTCTAAGAGGTGCTCAAAAAAAACACTGCTGGGTGCTACTTTTCCTCTTGTAGGATCCCTCTTACCTTGGCCAAATTAGTGGGGCACCTGCCAGCTCCTTTCAGCCCTGTTACTAGAGCCCAGAGGAAAACTGTCAACTGCCCCCTACTGTGAGGACTTTCAGGGTCCCAGTCAGGACTTGTCAGAGGCAAGCCTGCATCTATTTCATTCAGAAGATGTGACAGCCATTCATTGACCCCTAGCATGTTCTTTCTGGCCTCCAGCAGTATCTTTTTTTTCTCCTCTGTGGTGAAAAGAATGCTCAAATTCTGTTGACAGTTATCCCTAGTGGGCTGATGAGAGAACATGAGAGATTACATTAGATGAGTATGGCTAGAGGGATTTCCAGAAAAGGGGGCATGATATGCCTTCAAATTATAGGATCAGTAGAGGAAAATGGCCAGTACTAAAGGGACTGCAGTTGTCTGGGTTCTGATGGAGGAGGGCCGTAAGTATATAAAGGCAGCACTGTGCAGTCTGTTTCCTCTAGGTTCCGAGCTCAACAGCCTCAGGTTCCAGCTGCTGGTCCCACCCCCACATCTCCAGCGGCACCTCAGACATGTTGAGAGGTCTGGGAGGGGACGAGTTGGGGATATGGTGGTAGGGTGTTATGCCATTGTGGAGGTTCTTCTAACTCTGGATATATCTTTGTGGGAGCCAGGGTTGCAGTTCAGACTCCACTATTTTTATCTCAGTTTTTTTTTCTCTGAGTGGCAGAGAGTTAGGTCTCAGGAGTCTGGCTTTTTCCACTGAACTCAAGGTTTCAACAAGGATGGGGGGGATCCTTGGCTAAATTTTTTTAGATGAGATTCTATGGCACTTGATTTGGTTGAGACCCTGGTCCCCTCTGCCTAAACAACATTTTTAAGGGCAGAAATCACAATCAAATCAAGAGTGTCCTCTGGTGTTAAACCAACACCAAAAGCGTGCCATTCCCTAGAGCAGAAAGTTCTTCAAAATCTCTTTCTGACATCTACAGACGGGTTGTGAATCCTAGTCTTAATTTCAGTCCAAATCACAAGACTCATACGAGGGGAGTGCTAAGAGTCTGTCTCATTGTCAGAGTCACATTCAGGGAGACAAACAAGATATACACACAATAAATTACGATAACTGCAACCAGTACCCAATCAGACAGCCGAGTAAGCACACTCTTAACTTTGCACCCAGTAACAGAAACAGATGACTGAGTGAGCACACTCTCACTTGGCACCCAGTAACAGAAATGGATTGCTGAGTGAGCACCTTTCAATTGGCACACAGTAACAGAAACAGATGGTTGAGTGAGCACCACTCAATTAGCACCTAGTAACAGAAACAGACGGGTGAGTGAGCACAGTCTCAATTGGCTCCCCGATGGGAAATACCCAGGCATCCCTGGAGCTCCCTCAGACCTTCTGGGATGTCTCCCAGGTTGGCAGGCAGTTACTCCTGACACGTCTGTCAGTAACACTCCCCTCCATCCCAGACAGGGAATTTGTTGCTCTCATGTGCACAGGCTACTGTAAACTAAGAATACAAAATTCAAAAAAAGCCTGCAGACAAAGACATAGACAAAGACATAGACAAAGGCAGGATCTTACCTCTCAGCGGGGATTTCTGAGAACTGGGGTAGGCCACAAATCTCAGCAAATGAGCACCCACATGTAAGACCACCAAAAGCTGGGCCTCCACTCAAGTCCTAGGATGAGCTGGCCAGCACCCCAAAGACTCAAGAGAAAACCCCCCCCTGATGCCAAATTCAAGAGTTTTTACTAAATCTAGCTGAGGACAAACTCCTTCTGCCTTGCAGGGCAGGGGAGTTTGACCCTGAGCAGTAAGAACAGGGGGTTTTAACAGCTAGATGAAGAATTGGGAGGAGTTGGGAGGAGAGTTCGGAGGAGATGGGGAGAGTTGGGAGGAGTTGGGAGTAAACTTGGCTATGGGTGGGGAGTAGTCTGCATATCCTCTCTATCTCCATATCCCTATAGGTCTTCCTACAATTATCACATCTCTGGCTGTAAGGCACAGAAACAAAAAGGCTTTTTGCTGGCTATAGAGAACAAAGAGCTTCTTTCTGAATGTATTTTAGAGATTAGGGAAAACAAGGTTGGGGATTGTCCAGGGTTTTACCTTCCAGGGAGAAATGCTCTAAGCCTTGGCCTCATATTTCTCTTTTGTACCTCATCTTTCTGCATATGAGAGGGACTCTCAGCTTTTATTCCTTTCTCTGGCAGGGAGAAGCCTACTGACTTTTGTCAGTTTGAGGGACTCCTTGAAGCTCTTTGAAGGTGTTTGCCTTCCTGCTTAAAGAGCTTCCTGGATTTCTTTTGAGTTGTTTATCTCTCTGCTTAAGGAGCTTCCTGTAGGGTGGAAGGTTTCAATCCTCTGAGGATACTATTATACAAATGTATATTAAGGGCTTTTGGAGTTATAGTAGTAATAAATTCAATGTTTCTTGTATTGTACAGTTAATAATTTTATGTCACAAAATAATATTATACTAATAATTATTTAAACTGTGTCTTATACTGCTAATATGGTTTCACATATACATGGGAGTTTGGTAGCCTCAGGACTCTGTCCAGGTAGCTGGATCATGTTAATGAATTTTACACTCAGATTGCCATTCATTTTATTTTTAGTTGCCAATTTCAAGGGCACACCATTTACTTTGCGACTACCAGTACTTTAGATTTTTTTTTTATTTTCATGACAGGGTTTCTGTGTATACCCCCAGCTGTCCTGAAACACACTTTGAACAGCAGCCTGGCCTCGAACTCAAAAATCTGCCTGCCTCTGCCTCCAAAGTGCTGGGATTAAAGTCGAGTGCCACCACCACCTGGCTAGTACTTTAGATTTCTAAATGGTCCCCTCTGGTAAGTTGGAACAGGAAGAAAATTGTACAGCTAGTCCCCAAAACACACAATCCTGATTAGGTGAGAAAAAGTATAATCGAGGCTGTGTACCCAACATATCCAGTATAGCCCACAAAGGGCATGGTACCTGATACCTGCATTGACATTTTTTTTCGGTCCTGTCAGAGATTAGAGAAACTAGACAAGGAATAGATGTTTTGTTCAAAGTGGTTTGGGAATCCACACCATTGAATTTCCCAAGTGACTGCATTAAAGAATGTTTGGCCCAGGCATGTGGGGCTTCCAGCTGAAGTTTAAATCACCCTTCCATTAGGTAGGTCAGTTTTCCCCAACAACTTAAGTATTAGTTCAATTTTGGTTTTGGTTTTGTCCAGGATCTCATTATGTAGGTCAGAGTAATCTGGAACACACTGTGTAAACCAGGCTAGCCTCAAAATCACAGAGGATTCTGACTCTGGAGTGCTTAGGTTTAAACACATGTGCTATTACCACTCCTAGTCCCAATAATTGAAGTTTTAGTGAGTCAAGATTTGTAGCAGGACCGGGGAACCTTGTCTCATACAAAGGATTACAGGAATCCAGTTCTTTTTTTTTTTTTTTTTTATCTATCCAGGCCATAGTTCTTCCATGTTAGTTTTTTCACATGCATGGCCAAAATACACCCTTAGCTACTGGACTCTAGTGTCTACCAGGATGCCGCACATGCACACTGTAGTGAAGTCTGCTTGGCAGTCCAAGAGCCCTGGAAGCACTCATGAGTCAAAGAGTTTCAAAATGAACTCAACTCCTGGAGCTTTGGCATTCTCATAACCCACATATTCATACCCTATCCCCTTGTTAGTCTGGTGTACAGATCCATGTGCTCTCTTTTAGTAATATCTTATTATAAGTGCCTTTTAAGATTGATTTCTGACATAGCTAAGCCTTTGCCAGTGTTCCAATGTCCTAGAAAGTCCTTGAGCTGACCATGGGTTTGGAATTCAATGTTGCCTATTCAGTGACATTCAGAATTGCCTTTGGTATTACACTATCACTTAGAATAAAAGCCAAATCACTCCCACATACAGGAATTTACAATGGTTTAGGCAGTAGATCTGGCTGTGGTTTTAGGGTAATGAGATGGTTAGCTAGAGCCAAACTCCCTAATTAGAAATATGACTTGGGTGTGAAAGCCATTGCCCTAGGAGTGTAAGACCTCACACCTGGCTTCTAAGACTTTAGGTGACCTTAGATAGGGCTGACTTTGTCTCAGTTGTTTTATTGACCAGTTCCTGCCTGTCTTTGTGTTTACATTCCTCTGTTTTGTGTAAGAGCCATTAAGCACCCAGTAACCTCATTTGTACTTTGCCAATGTGTCACCTAACTTCCCTATTTTCTTGTGTATAAAAAGTTTGATGCTCAATTTGACAAATGACATTCAGATAGTACACAATCTCACGTGTTCATCTTTCTGTCATTCGCAGACTCTTTGCCCATCTCGGACTAGTGACTCTTTCCATGCAGAAAGAGGGACCCAGAGGGTCTGTGGCAACAGGACCAAAAACAGATTTCTTGCTATGGGAGCAATGAGAAATGGGCTAATTTTTATTTCCTCATGAAAAGAATGGAAGATCTGGATGTCACTTAATGCATGATAGAAACTCTCTTGACATTTAACACAGACCCTGTGATCGTGCCCTTTCCAATCTGCCAGCCAGTATTCTGTCAGGGGTTTCTTAAGTTAGTGATATTGAAATTAGAATGTTTCCAGGTCCCTAGTTGACAGTCTGATGCAGAAGGCTCCTTTTGAAGGAGCACCAATTTTGCACTTGTAGTGCCAGGTTGTTCATAAGATGTGCTTCCAGTAGGAAATGTAAAAATGGGCTTTAGGGGTACATCTGGCCAGAGTTGAAGGATGTTCACATATATAGTTATCATTTAGCCTGTATGCCCACTCTGAGTGCTACCACTGACTCAATGAAGTTGATCAGCCATAATCTAGGTTTGCAGAGACATATAAAATTATTGACACTGGTTGTCCTAGGTTAGAGAATAGTAACTTTTGGATCATTTGTCCCTGTCCTAAGGGATGGCTCTGGTCGTCTTGTCATTCCACTGTTGGGGAAAACTGCATATCAAAAAATAATGTCTCCCATGTTGGTAGATGGAGTTTGTGATTTTTTTTATACTTGAAAAGTGGATGTGACAAATGAAGCTGGGTCCAAGTAAATCCTTATCCCAAATGAGTCAGACAAATACAGTAGATAACAGAATTAGCAGGCTGGGCCCACAAAGCAGGGGAAGATCAGTCCAAGCAAGTAGTTAAAAAAAAAATCTGTTCATGCTGTAGGCAGCCAGCACCTAAAAGATGGTGCTGGTCTCCGGTACACCATCGCAGTAAACAACACCACTGAGCAGGTGCTAGACCAAATCTGGCACCAACCCCTCCTGAGTGGGTGCATGCAAATTAACATGTCTGCAGACTGACCAACCCTAGCAGGACGCATAGCCCTCCCCAGTGCTGGGGTGTATTTAAGCAGTCCTCCCTGGGTTCCTGGGGTTCCTGTGGCATTGAGGCATTCCTGCTCTTAAGCTGTTGAAAAGAATTCAACTGTGTTGAATTCTCTTTACCAGGAAGAGGTAGGCGAAACATCACCCCAGCAATTGTGTTCCTCTTTTCTTGCCTTTGGGAGGGCCTCAGCAAACCTAGCGTTTTCTGAGCTTCCTAAAACTTGGAAGTTTTATTTGCTTCTGAGTTGTAGGATCCTCCATCCTCCTTATAGGAAAAAATGTATGAGAATTTTGCTTCCTGTAAAAACCCAGCAATGTTATATGTGTAGTTTTTTTTTTATTTTGTTTTGTTTTAATCTCATGTCTGTCCCCAGCTGCAGATAGTTTTTGTTTGAAATTCTAGTGATTCTTGAGAGTGAATAAAAGAAAGAGCTCCTGAGAGGACCTAGGGCAGATGCTGCTCCTGCTGCACCTGCTTTTGTTATCACAGGATTAAATGAGCAATGCTCTTGTCAATGGAGCAAGTTTGTGGATTTATTTGTGTCAAAGGGCACTGATGGACATACATTGTTGCAAGGAGAAAAACAAGTGCATAATTTAGCATTCTTAGTGATTAGGTAAGGTTAGGTTATCTGAATTTATCTGAAGGCCAAGCCAAATGAAATGTTGTTTTGATTCCTTTTTGGGAATACAAAAATCCATGTCTCAAACTAATATTTATAGATTTTGTCAGTTGCTTTTAATGTGTTAGTGTTATGAAATATTACATGGCAAGGGAATACATTTGCTGGACCCATGCATGTTGTGACCTTCAGAAATTACACCACGGAACAGACCTGGTATAAAGGGAATGATTGGGAGAGGGTAGAGGAGTGAGGAAATGGGGGAGGTATAGAGGCATAGAGGCAGAAACAAAACCATTAGGTCAGAAAAATGTGGGGCAAAGAACAGATAGAGGGCTAGCTGAAAACAAAGAGAGAGACAGAGCTATAGAAACAAGAACAATGGGAACAGAGAGGTTGGGCCTAGAACAGAGAGAGGGGGCTAATCTGTCCTTTTATCCTGCCTTGAAGTTAGCAGTTTAGTTTCTTTCAAGAAAGAAATATACTTTCTATGAATTTTGTAAGTTAACAGGAAATATTTTCATCTCTGAGAGCAATGTTAATTTTAAAGTGTTTATAGGAAATTTTTGTGGGACTACTTTCTTAAGAACAATATAAGCCAGGTATGTTGTCACATACCTGTAATAATACCTACATGGAATGCTGAGATCACCTGGAACCTAAACATTCTAGAACTTCTTGGACAATACACAACATACTATGTGCCTATTTCAAAAATGAAATGAAGTGAAATAAAATCAACCCAATGTACCTTCTTTATTTGTATCTCTTACCTTTGGAAACTAATAAGATAATGAATCAAAAAATAAATAAATTTCAATTATCTGTATGAATGAAAACAATTTTAAATGTTAAGAAGGTTAAAAAAATCACTACAGTGATGGGGAGGAAAGAGCCTGGGTGGGAAATGGGACAAGAAGGTGAACATGATCAGGTATTATGTGTGTGGGGAACATAACTGAAGTGCTGAGGAAAAGCAAAAAGAATGGAAACAGGCAACTTTTTGAGGTAGGAGGTGAGAAAACCCTCGGTTATATCAGAGACCTGGGAGGTGAGAGACCCTAAGGACTCAAAGGGAGGGACCTTAGAAGAAATGCCCTACAGTGGGGAGAGGGAACTTGTAGAGTCCTCCTCCAGTGGAGGGACAGGACATCAAGTGTAAAGATTGAGTTACCATCCCACAGTAAAAAGCTCTAACCCAGAATTGTTCCTGTCTGAAAGAACTGCAAGGAAAAAACATGGAGAAAAGCCTAAAGAAAAGGAGATCCAGTGACAAGACCAAATTGTGATAAAGCTCAAGGAGAGGCATCAAGGCCTGACACTATTACTGATGCTATTCTGTGCTCACAAAAAATGGGCTTATCATGACTGCTCTCTGAAAGACCAAACCAGCAGGTGAAAGAGTCAGATGCTCAAATTTATATGCAACAAATAGACAGAAGCTGGGAACCCCTGTGGATGAATTGGGGAAAAGCTGGAAGAAGCTGAGGAAGAGGTCTACCCGGTAGGAGGACCAACAATCTCAAATAACCTGGACCTCCCAGGATGTCTCAGACACTGAGCCAGCAACCAGGCTTCATACACCAGATGATATAAAGCCACCAACACATATACAGAAAAGGACTGCCAGGTCTGGACTCAGTCAGATGAGGTCCATCTAATCCTCAAGGGACTTCAGGCCCCAGGGAGCAGGGAGGTCTGGTGGAGAGGGGACAGGATGGTGGGGACATACTCTTGGAGATGGGGATTGTGGGCTTGGGGCCCTGGGAGCATGGGGGCATATAGGCAGGAGATATGGGGTGTGGAACAGTAAGAGGGGGAACTAGGAGAAGAATAAAATCTCGACTTTAAAAAAAGTATAAGAATAAATTTTAAATAATTCAACTATATTAGTGTGTGGAATTTCAGTCCACGGGACTATATACCATTCACATATTCATTTAGATTTCCTTTGGAAGTTAATATAAAGATGCACTTACACTTAAACAAGAAAATGATTAAAGATATTTAAAAATAAAGAAGTTCTATTTTAACTCTAAAGGTATAACTGCTAGTTAACTTTGTAATCACATCACTGGGATTAACTTCCTTCTCAGAATCATCAGAATAACAAGGATTAAAGAAACTTTAAAACTCTGTTTCATAGGAAACAAAAAAGTTAGAGATTTTTTTATTTGTTTTATATATATACCAGCAAGTGAAAATTTTTCATGCTTCATTTTTCTGAAGATGGGAAAGTAGAAGAGTACTTCAGATTATTCTCCATGATGGCTCTTTCAAACATAGACATTTTTTTTCTCAGTTCACCATCTACACCAAAAAGCATATCTTAGTTCTTGGTCCCCAAGTTCATCAAAACCTAAAACAGAAAAGTACCTCTTATTAAATAAATTCCCAAGGATACAAATATGAAAGATTCTGTGCAGATGATGTATAGGGTAAAGGTTAAGGTCAGGATTAGGATTAGGGTTAGTGTTAGGGTTATGTTTAATAAAGCAGGATAATTATAGTGTTATTAAAGTATGAGGTACATCTGAGGTCAAATTCCCATTTTATTATTTTATATCTTTAATAATTCATACAAAGCCATTAGGATTTTATGGATAATAGCAGTCATTTCAGTAAGAAATAATTCAAAATAATAAGTAGTTAAAACTTTATGATTATTAAAACATATTTAGATTCCTAAGGTCATTTTATGGACCATGTGCAACATACCTCCATGGACTTCTCATGCATTTCTTTAACTGCTTCCAGGGTCTGGTTCTGACTACATTTGGACAGTTTCAATGCTTGTTGTTCTTTTTGACAACTATTCTACAAATGTAAAAGGAAAACATTAGTATAACAATTCTGTTTATTTTTGTTGTTACTGCCATGCAACATGCATGGTAGTCTAACAATAAAACACTAAATGTATATCTAATACTAAAACATTTATGTGAGCAAAAATAATTCTATATGAAAGTTAAAAGGAATAGTTTTCCAACTGATTTAAAATTTTAACAACTATTTTGACTAAATATATATATATATTTACAATAATATGAAATAACATTATGCTACCAATTGTGGAGTAGGAATTTTTTTTAATGTGAAAGAGTTTTTCATAATGCACAGACTGGCCTTAGCCTCCCAAGTTCTTATGTTTATAGGCATGCACCATGTATACATGAACTCGGTAAAATCCTAGTCTTGGAAGCTTAGATTGGTTTTCTCTAGATTCCAATCTCAAGCAACATATAGAAGTAGTAACATAAAGTTCTCATTGTATTCTTTAGGGTTGTGCACAACCATGATAATTTGCATTTAAAAAAAATTAAGACAAGCCCTTTACACCTTTTCACCTTGGGCTACTACAATCCTGTTTTGCCCTTTATTCACTGTGATCAATTTTTTACCTCACATTTGCACTCAAATCATCATAATTAAGTAAAATTACCTCTAATTTGCAATGCTTATCTTTAAAAAAAGTGCACCTGCATACATTTGGAGACAAAGGGTTAATATTGGGTGTCATCTTTGATTTCACAGTACTGTTTCAGAGACAGAATCTCACTAAACCTAGAGCTCATCATTTATGCTACACCTGGTGGCTACAAAGATCTGGAGATCTTCTTTTCTCTGAACTAAATCTGAGATTGGTTGTTTTAAAATGCTCACAACCACACCAATTTTTTTTTTGTTGTTGTGGTGGTGGTTTGTTTTTAGTGTTGCTAGTTTGTTGTTGTTTATTTTGTTGTTGTTGGTGGTGGTGTGGGCATTCATCCCAATGCAGGGAATATAAGCTAGGGTCTCCATGCCTACACGGGAGAAAGATTACCAATTAAACCATCTTCCAGCCCTGTAAATCAATCTTATTGGGCCCACATGCAGCATATGACACATTTAGGGATCTTTTCTTCTTTAAAACTTTCCTTCACTCATGGTAGTTTTCTTTCTACCAGTGGTTCTCTTCCTTTACTGGCTCCCTCTCACCAGCTGCCATATGCAGAATTACAAATTTTGAAGTACCCTGCTGTTCTGTCTTTAGACTCCTTATTTACAGGGATGATCACTTTCCCTTGAAATGTCATCCAGAGTCCAATGTTTAAAAACTGTCTTCAATTGGAGTATTTATTATTTATCTTTAGTTCCTATCTCTTTCCAGAACTGACTCATAATGGCAGGTTCCTCAATGCCTTCTGAGGCAAGAATGAATTTGCTGTTCCTTTCAAATTGAATACTTTCCAAACTATTAACCAGTAAATAAAATAAAATAGTTAATATGATTATCGTTGTCTCAGATCTTACTTGGAAACCAGGTGATGACTCTACAGGTAGAGTAATGGAGACGTGATCTAAAATTGTTTGCTGATATTCTTCCACAGGAAAATTCTTCCAGGGCTGTTGAGATTGTTTGTTTCCATCCTCTGTTGTTACTAAATCTTTACTAAATTTAGGACTGTAAGAACTGATTTACCAAATTGAGTTGGTTTTTTAATATAAACAACAGAGTCCAGGTGAAACCAATAAATAAGCTTTCTCTCTTCTTTGAACTCTGATATATTGTGTTTTTTTTTTTTTTTTTTTGTTTTTTTGTTTTTGTAGTCACTGGTAATCATCTCTTGATCTTTCTGCAAATGTCTGCCTCTTGAAAATTTATGATCTGGTATACCATAAAATGCCTAGTCGTTTTCATTGATATAGTATGCAATCAATAGTTTATATCTCAGTAAGACTAGAACAGAAGCAAGGATAGATAGATAATGGAACTTAATTTAGTTTCATATGCTCAACTCAAGGCTAGTTGTTCCATTCCTACTTAGTAATACTAGGTTAAATATTAAGTTTTTTTTATGGTACCAACCACTGATTTTTCTTTTTCTTCATTGAATTTCTGTACATCCATATCAGACTTCTGAAATGTAGTTATATACTGCTCACAAAATTTGTTGTTGATGTTCTTCCTGTAAAGCACAGTAACAAAAGCAGGCACATTTCATACCAATATGAAAATGAACACTCAGAACAAATTCAATTGAACATTTCATACTATAAAAAGAAAAATAGCAGTATAAAATATCTAATGGGAAATCATTATAGATTTTTCCGCTAACATATTATCAGAGAGGTTTTCATTTACGTTTTAGCTTTTCAAAATTAAAGAAATATAAACACACACAACACACACGTAACACACACACACACACACACACACACACATATATATATATATATATATATATATATATATACATGTACAAAATTTAATTATATTTCAATGTGTTTTCTTTTTTTCATTATTTTCTACCAAATATAAGTTCTAATTTATTTTTCATACATTGCCTTAGTAAAGACAGTGCAAAACATGTCAACTAAAATATACAAATTGTCTGCATATGTAATTGTAGTTGTTCCTTTTGAATATTGTTAAACATAATAATCCATAAATTACATTCCTAAGACTATGTGCAAGACTTCTGTATTTCCACAATGAATGTAAATTAAAATTTAAATCTCATTAACATTGACTTAAAGCAGAAAATAAAATTTTCATAGATTTCTATGAATTAGATTTAGTTTGCTTGAAGGCATGATGTTATAGGGTTAACTGTTTAGACAAAATCAAAGCCACACATTTTTACTAAAGAATCAGACATGATATAATTTTTTTTAAACTTCAGCCACATATAATTTTTAAAATGATACACATTTGACCCTACAAATATAACAACTCTACCTCTCTCGTTCGTTCGTTTTGCAAAATCTTTCTAATTTCTGGTTGCTGCCTTTGAAAGATTCTTTGACATAAGTTTCCATCCATTTTCTCTTTATGTGAAGCGTCTTATAAATGTCATCTATATTAAAAATAAAGAGTCATTTTGAAGAAAAATTAGATGATTCCATGTATTCAAGTAAAAATAGATATAGATAAATTTCATTCAATAATGCTATGGAAACTTAAAATTAAATGATAGATATCACAAACATGCTTCATACTTTAGAATACTTAGGGTTTGGTATGTTCAGATGAAGGATGTTCAACCTGTAAAGTCTACAGAAATGTTCCACAACATAGAAAAAAACAGTCCATGTATTTTGGATAAGAAATATCTAATCTTATCTGAATTTTAATTTCTGTAAGGAAAATAATTTTGAGCTTCAAGAACAGTTTTCAAAAGAACAAATGCACAAAACAAAGGATCAAAAGTATACTTAATTCTTCATAAGGAAACACTTTTAATAAAGGCTAATTCTTTTCCAAATCTAAAAAAGATGATGCAACTGAAAGAACAAACTTGACTGTGGAACTGTTAGACCCATTGTTTAAAATATTCAATTAAAATAAGAGGGCAACCGGTCATATTGGTTCCCATGTTAATCCTAGTATTCTGGAGGAAAAGGCAGAGAGATATTTGTGTGTTCCAGGTTAACCTGGTCAACATACTGAGTTCCAGGACAGACAGAGCTACAAATGAGACCCTGTCAGAATCAAACCTGCGTTTGATTCCTAGCACCTACATAATGTGCACAAATATCTCCAACTCCAGTTCCAGGGGATGTGATGCCCTGTTCTAAATTCTGCATGCACCAGGTACATATGTATATGACTCACAGACATACTTATAGGCAAAATACCTATATAAATAAAAATAGATAAAAATGTTAAAATCTATGTTTAAAACAATGATCTCCAAGTTTTTTTTTAATCAAAATAAAATTATTTCTAAAGTGAATTGGTAATTATATTTCAGAACATATCCTTTAAAAAAACACTTGAAGAAAATTATGGTAGGAACTTTTGATCAGTAACTGCTGCAGTTCATGAAAATTGTAATGCTTCAGAAAATGTTTAGTACCTTTCTAGCATGCACAGTTAGCTTTCAGTAACTAGGATGAAGCTATATTTCGGTGTACATGTTTAATATTCTCACCATACATAGTACTAGACAAAATCAGATTATTAAATGATTATTCTGCCTCCTCTAAATAGAGCAAATCCTTCAGTTGAAAAAAATAATTTGGTAAAATGGGTAACTTGAAAGAAGCAAAATATTATTTTTTAAAAATATAATATTGTTTCATGGGGGTAGAGATATGGCTCAGCAGTTAAGAGTACTTCCTGTTCTTTGCAAAGGACATAGGTTTGGTGTCTAGCACTCATATGGTGGCTCACAACTATCTGACTCCAGTTCCAGGTATCTGAAATAATCAACTGATATCTGAACAACAGGTACACATGTGGTGCACATATATAACTGTAAGCAAAACACTAATACACATAAATAAGTCCAAAAATAGGTATTAGGAGCATTGTTTAGTAAGCCATGTAAAGATGTTTTTTTTTGTGTGTATGATCCTAGTATTGGAAGCTTAAGCAGGAGATTTCCAGTGTAAAGACTGCATAGGTTAAATAGGAAAATGCAGGCCAGCCTGAACTACATAATGACACCATATCTCAAAGACAAGTTACTGTCTTCTGAGAAAGCTCACTTAGCATTCAGTTACATATAATTTAAAACAGATACTTTAGAATCTGAGTATCATTCTCTCATTGTTTAGTAAGTTGTCTTCCACTTACAGTTACATAATTCATTTCATAAAAAGAAAAAAAAAACAACAATGAAGGGATTGGAGAGATGATTCAGCAGTTAAGAGCACTGGTTCCCTTCCAGCTTTCTGAGATTGGAGTACCAAAACCCACAAGGTGGCTCACTACCTATAACTTCAGTTTCAGGGGATTCAAGGCCTTCATCTGGCTTCCTCAGGTACAAGACACACTAGTTGTGCACATACACACGTGAAAGAAAAAAAACAATAACCATAACATAATATTTAAAAATAAGTTATAAGGGTTACATTAAAGAATTCAGTTTTGCATTGTGCCATATAAAGAAGGAAGCACAGAAGACTCATAGAAAAGAAACTGACTTAATATAAAATTAGCACTGGATCAATGAAAATATGTTTCATGTACAGAATTTTGTATACATATCACTTAGCTATGAGTACATGGAACTGTGAAATTGTTTACATCTATTTTTTTTCCTTTTAAAATTCCTTCAAAGCTGTTACAAAAAAGCCTCAGTAGTCAAGAGGGCCTACTGTGAAAAGAGGAGTTTCACAAAGTACTTTTTTTTTGTTTTTTAAGGTAAGTAATGTTACTTCATGCTTATCAAAGGATAATTCATCAAAGATGAACTCACAATTCTGAATATCTATGCTCCAAATACAAGGGCAACCAAATTCATAAAGAAATTTTACTAGAACTCAAAGTACATATTGTACCCCATATAATAATAGTGAGAAACTTCAACACCTCACTCTGAGCAACGCAGAGGTCCTGGAAAAAAGAAATGAAAAAGAGACACTGTGAAACTAATGAGAAGTTATGAAACAATCGGATTCATCAGATACATATATATGTATCTGTCACACACACACAGACACACACATCCAAACATGCACACATATATTGAAGCAAATTCACACACAGTTCTCACTAGATGAAGAGAAATTATTTGAAAAAAAATCAACAAACCTTCATGATAATAGTCTTGGATAGATTAAGAATTTTAAGCACATACCTAAATATAGAAGCAAACCAGAAGCCAACATCAAATTAAATGGAAAGAAACTTGATGCAATCCCACTAAAATAAGACAAGACAGGACTAGACAAGGCTTCTTACTCTTTCCCTACCAATTCACTATAGTACTACAAGTTCTAGACAGAGCAACTAGAAAACAAAAATTGGTCAAAGGAATAAAAATTGGAAAGGAATAAATCAAAATATCACTATTAGCAGATAATAAAATAGTATACTTAAGTGACCACAAAAATTCCATCAGAGAACCCATAAACCTGAAAAACAACTTCAGCAAAGTGGCTAGATATACAATTAACTCAAACAAAACAGTACCTTTCTTCTACTCAAAAGATAAACAGGATTAAAGGCAATTATGGAAACAACACCTTTCAAAAGTCACAAATTATAGTTCCTTGATGTGACTCAAACCAAGCAGGTGAAAGATTTCTATGACAAGAACTTCAAGTCTCTGAAGAAAGAAACTGAAAAATCTCAGAAGATGGAAAGGTCTCCCATGGTCATAGATTAAGTTAGTAAAAATGGCTGTCTTCCCAAAAGCAATCTACAGATTCCATGCACTCTCCATCAAAATTTAAACTCAATTCTTCGTAGAGACAGAAAGAGCAATATGCAAAACCATTCGGAATATCAAAACTCCAGAATATCCCAAAACTATTCTCAACAATAAAAGAACTTCAGGGGGAATCATCCCTGACCTTAAGCTGTATTATGCAGAAATAGTGATAAAAAATGTATGGTAATGGTACAGAGACAATGCCTTCATGAAATGGAGAGATCTAAAATATATCATCCTGTGTGATCTCAAAGGAAAAAAAAACATGGTATGCACTCACTGATAAGTGGATATTATCCTAAAAGCTCAGAATACCCAAAATGTAATTCACAGACCACATGAAGCTGAAGAAGAATGAAGACAAAAGTGTAGGTGTTTCAGTCCTTCTTAGAATGGGAAACATAATATTCCTGATAGGAAATGTGGAGATCAGGGCAGAGACTTAAGGAATGACCATCCAGATTCTGTCCAACCTTTGGATCCATCCCATATACAGAAACCAGGCACAGTCACTATTGTGGATACCAACAAGTGCTTGCTGATAGGAGCATAATATGACTGTCTCCTGAGAGGCTCTGCCAGGGCTTGGCAAGAACAGAGGCTGATGCTCACAGCCAACAATCAGACTGATCATGGGGTCCCCAGGGGAGCAGTTAGAGGAAGAACTGAAGGAGCTGAAGGGGTTTGCAACCTTACAGGAAGAACAACAATATGAACCGAGCAGACAGACCAGAGCACTCAGGGACTAAGCCACCAAACAAAGAGGGGCACCCATGACTCTAGCGGCATATAGAGCAGAGGATGGTATTGTCAGACATCAGTGGGAGGAGAGGTCCTTGGTCCTGTGAAAGCTCCATGCCCCAGTGTAGGCAAATGCCAGGGTAGGGAGGTGGAGTATGTGGGTGAGGGAACAGGCTCATAGAAACAAAGCAAGTGTCAAATGGAATAGGGATTTCCTGGGATTAAACCAGGAAATGGCTGATATTTGAAATGTAAATAAATACACACACACTCACACACACACACACACACACACACACACACACACACACACACACACACAGATGGCTTTAACTGTGTCTTCAGGTGGGTTTACATCTAATCACAGGATGATCTAAATTTTTCCCATTCCTGCTAGTTTTTTGATAAATTAGAGTAAATGTGTCTGCATCTCAATCTCCAAATAAAATCATAGTTGCTCTTATCACAACCAAGCTCCTCAACCTTTTTCATCACAATACAAATCTAAGACAAATCTTAAATATAAAATTCTTCCTGGCTGGACAAATATTTTACTGCTACAGCAAGAAGCTCTGGTTTCAATCTTCAGGAATGAAAAATAAAAACCCCCAAAATTTAGATATAAAAAATAAAGAAGACATGATTCCTCGGGCCCCATTACATTTCTGAGGCTGAGGACTTCAGGTACAAGGCCAGTCCAGGCTGCAATTGAGGTTTCTGACAATCCTGAGATATAGAGCTAGAGGTTACTTTCCTAAACCAAAACAACAAATAAATAAAGACAGCCTGGTCTGAATTATGTCTGAATTCCCAGCACTTCTGAGGCTGAGAGAAGCCTCTAGTATTTGATGCAGTTTGGAACCTATATATAGAAATTTCGGCAATGTGGCATTTTCACAACACGTTAAAATGTAGACTGGTCTTCAGTTTCTTTTTAATAAATTCCTGGTGGGAAGCAGTTGCACAGAAGAGGGTTTTGTCTGTTTCATCCACTAAGTGAAGTCCAGTTTACTCACACCTCACATCCCCAGTCCCCAAGAATACTTTCAGGGTCTCCATTTCCTTGGCCTTCCTGATTTCTGCTAGGAGCTAGTCTGTTCAAACTCTTGCACTTACAGTGAAGTTCTCAGTTTTTCTCAGCAGAGGCCTAAGTGGGAAAGGTCGATTGTGAACCTGGAAGTAGCAACTTCCTGAGTCCAGTGAGGGTCACCTAATCTCATTACTCCTGAAGAAACACCTCCAAAACTCCACCTTCATCCCCACCCAGACCCCTAGCTGAACCAGGATTAACCAACAGACAATTGACTACCTCCACTGAGACTTCATCCTACCATGATTCCTCAAGAATTTTGCTTCCTCAAGAACTCTTTGTAGCCACCATACTGGGTAACAGGGTTTGAACAGCAGGAAAATAATCTCAGCCAAGCCCATTGCTGATTGGCTGTGTTTGCACATGAGTACTAAGGGTAAGAGAGGCTCTTTCAGTCATCTGTGATTAAAGCTTCAAAAAGCGGGTAGTATTTTAACTTCCACTACTACCCAGAGGCTTTCCATTTTCTAAGTTTGCAATACTAACTTGAAAGTTAAAATAAAATGAACTCCAAAGACGACTCTCCTACTTTGTTTCAGATGAAGGGACTGTTCTGTGTAACTCTAAATTGTTTTTTTTTTGTTGTTTGTTTGTTTTGTTTTTTTGTTTCTTTTTTTTTTGTTTTTGTTTTTTTTAACTAAAGTGTTTTTGCATGTTTGTATTTATATAACATGTATGACTAGTTCCCCTAGAAACTAGAATAGGATGCCAAAATCCCTGGATCTAGAATTAAAAATGATTTTGAGAATTATGTGGGTTCTAGGAACTAAACCTTGGTTCTGTACAAAAGCAACAAGTGTTCTTAATTTCTAAGCCATCTTTCCATTCCTATCCTGTGTGTGTTTTAAGGTGTGCTGGACCATTTCTCACGATAGATGTTTAATTTTACTATATAATGGAGAGTATAAAAAATGACTTTGTTAATGTTGTCTATTTCCAGAAACAGAAAAACAAACAAACAAACAAACAAAACAGCAACAAAAAAACCATAATTTTAATGGATTGTGTAAATCATAAATAGTTTCAGGATAAAAATGGAGTGTATACATTTCAGTATATGGGTGCATAAGGAGGCCAGATATAGACATCTGTTTTATTCTCAATTATATTCCAAATTTCTTTTTCATTTTCAGTTTTTTTTTTCAAGTCAGGGTTTATCTGTATAGCTCTGGTTAACCAGGAACTCACCCTGTATACCAGGGTGGCATCAAAATCAAAAATCTCCCTGCCTCTGCCTCCCAACGTCTGGGATTAAGGCATGTGCCACCACTGACTGACCCAACTTAAAACTTGAGATAGGTTCTCTCTGAATATGCAGCTAACCAATGCCACTACCTCGGCTAGCCAGCAAGCTGTCTCCACCTACTCAGCACTGGTTGGCAGCCTGCATTTTAGAAGTGGATTCTAGGCCCCCACTTTTATTTTCAAGAAAAACATTTTACTAAAACAGCCATCTCTCTAGCCACTCTTCAAGGTTTGTTCTGTTGCTATAGACACTGCAATTTTTTGTTTGTTTGTTTTTTGTTTGTTTGGTTTCTTTTTCTATTTCTCTAATCATGCCTAAGTTTAGGCTCCTAAAATGCTTAGTGGTGGTTTTGCTTGTTTCCTTACAACAGCAAATTGGTTTTCTTGCTCACTTTACAATTTGCAGCTAATTTGGCACACTGGACGAACTGACATTTCATTTACTAGTCTTATTGCTGTGCTTTGTTTCTTTGGTGCTTTTTTTTTTTTTTTTTTTTTTAATTTGCTGGGTTTGTTTTTTTTTTGCTGGTTTTTTGTTTTTGTTTTTGTTTTCACCACTGAAGATGAAATTTATAACTTTTAATGGTGCTTTACCACTGAGCTACATCTTTAGTTAATCTTTAGTTTTGAATGTTGGATGAGAAGTTATCTGTGTGTATTTTTTAAAGAAAACTATAATTTCTGTGAAGCCTACAATTATCCCCCTATGCTATAGGTTCTATAGAGATCTGTTTCCCTCGTTTGGCCTCTTCAAGAAACAGGGAAATATTTCTAAAACACATACCTCCAGATTTATCCAACATACTGCCTACTTCATGTCTGTGAAGACAGAACAATAAAAAATTAAAGCAAGAAATATAGTAGACTGGTAGGCCATTTTTTTACCACACACAAAACTTTACACAGAACCTTCTTTAATTTTTTATAATAAATATATAATGTTTGGTTTGGAACAAATGTCATATGCATATAAAATATATGGTGGACTACCAACTTGAACTTGGATTATTTACTTTTAACAATTCATACATTTACACCCCACAAGGAGTTTATTCATAACTCTCCCACAATTGCCAAGACCCTTTTTTCCCCCAGATAGTCCCCTACTTATTTTTATGATGTTTCTCCTTTTCTTTGAGTGTGTCAAAGATCACATGCAGGTGGTCCTATTGTATGAGTTCCTATGTGTTTGTGATCACAAAGTCTAAAGGATCCCAAGCTGGGCTTGAACTTAACATATATCAGCATCTGACATTGAAATGCTGATCTTCCTGAATCTAGTTTTCCAGTGAAGGTAACACAAACACTACTTTTGAAGTACTCTATTGAACTGGCAAAAAAAAAAAAAAAAGAAAGAAAAAAAAAGAGAAAAAAAGAAAAAGAATTGAAAATATTACCCCATGTCTTCATCTCCTTTTACTTGAGGCGATATATTTTCATCTTTACCAATTGCTGGATTATTTACTGTATTGACAATAGAAAATGTAAACATTTGAAAGTATGCAATATTAGTAATAGTTAATAAAGTACTATCAATTTGAATTTCTTTGGAAAAACTGCCCATTTTGAGTTTTTGAAACAGATTTTAAAAATTAAGTAAAATTAAGTACATCCAGGAAATCTAGGACACAAGGAGCAGAAAAAACATAAGGATAACAGGTATAGATGAGAAGTAAGATTTCCAAATTATAGGGCCAGTGAATATCTTCAACAAAACTATAAAAGAAACCTTTCCTAACCTAATGAAAGAGATGTCCATGAACATACAAGAAGCATGCAGAACTCCAAATAGTTTGGACCAGAAAAACAACAACAAAAACAAAAATCCCTGCCATCATATATTAATCAAAGCACCAAATGAACAAAACAAAGAAAGAATATTAAAAGCAGTAAGGTAAAATGGTCAAGTAACATATACAGGAATTCCTATCAGAATTACACCTAACTTCTCCCCAGAGACTATGAAAGCCATAAGATCCACGGTAGATATCATACAGACACTAAGAGAGCAGAAATAAGAACCAAAGCTATAATATGCAGTAAAACTATTTTACCATAGATTGAGAAAACAAGGTATTCCGTGAAAAAACAATATTTACACAATATCTTTGAACAAACCAAACCCTTCAAGGGATAATAAAGGGAAAACTCCAATATAAGGAGGGAAATCACATGCTAGCAAAAGCAAGATATTAATCTTGAAGTAAACCTAAAAGAAGATAGCTACATGAACAAAATTCCAACAAAAATAACAGGAAGAAACAAAGACTTTGTCTTAGTATCTCTTAATATCACCATATTCTATTCACCAATTAGAAAGAAATAGACAAACAGACTGGATGTGTAAGCAAGACCCAGCATACCAGAAACAAACCTCAGGGACAAAGACAGACATTTCCTCACAGTAAAAGGCTGGAAAACAATTTTCTAAGCAAATGTTCCAAAGAAACAAATTTGGAGTAGCCATTCTAATATCAAATAAATTTGACTTTCAACCCAATGTTATCAAAAAAGACAAGGAGTGACACTTCATATTCATCAAAGTTAAAATTTACCAAGATGAATTTTCAATTCTAAACATTTATAGTCCAAATGCAATGGCATCCATATTCATATAAGAAACTTTAGTACAGCTCAAAATGCACATTGCACCACACACAATAATAGCAGAAGACTTCAACAACCCTCCTCATCAATGGAAAGATCCTGGAAAGAAAAATTAAAAAAAGACACAGTTAAACTAACAGAAGTTATGAAACAAATACATTAGTTGATATCTATAGAACATTTTATTCTAGAACAAAAATTGTCCATTCTGCTCAGCACCTCATGACGCCTTCTCCAAAATTAACAATATAATCAGTCACAAAACATGCCTCAACAGATATAAAAATATCCAAATAATCTCATACATCCTATCTAATCACCAAGAACTAAGGCTGATCTGAAATAATAATATAAATAATTGAAAACCCATGTACACGTAGAAGGTGAACAAAAATCCAGTCAGTGATAAATCAGGTAGGGAAGAAATAAAAAAAAAAAATAAATGTAAGACTTTTTAGAGTTTAAAAAAAAATGAAGTTACTACATACCGAAAGTTGTGGAACACACTAAAGCAGTGTTAAAGGGAATCTCATAGCTCTGAATGCCTCTAAATAGAAACTGGAGAGAAGATACAGTAGTAGGTTGACAGCACACCTAAAACCCCTTGAATAACAGGAAGGAAATTCACCCAAGAGGAGTTGAAGGCAGGAACTAATCACACTCAGGGCTGAAATCAAACAAGTGGAAACAAAGGAACTATAACATAAAAATCAAACAAACTAGGAGCTGGACCTTTGAGAAAGTCAACAAGATAGATAAAACATAAGCCAGACTAATTACAGGGCACAGGGAAAATATCAACATTAACAAAACCAGTAATGAAAAGGGAGACATAACAACAGATACTTAGTAAATCCAAAAAAATCATCAGATCCTACTATATAAGCCTGTAACTTAGCAAAAGTGGAAAATCTGGATGAATTGGACAATTATCTAGACAGATGTCAGGTACTAAATTTCAATCAGGTTGAGATAAACCCTGTAAACTCTCCCATAATCCCCAAAGAAATAGAAGCAGTCATTAAGAGCTCCCCCCTCAAAAAAAAAAAAAAAAAAAAAAGCCCCGTATCTGATGGGTTTAGTACAGATTTCTATCAGGCTTTCAATGAAACACCAATACCAACAATCTTCAATCTATTATGCAAAAACAAAAGAAAATGAACACTACTTAATTTGTTCTATGAAGCCACATTTACTCTTATACCCAAACCATACAAAAACCCAATGAAGACAGGATACTTCAGACCAATTTAACTTATAAATATTGATGCAAAAATACTCAATAACATCCTGTTAAACACAATCCAAGAACACATCAAAATGATCATCCTTCATGATCAAGCGGCTTCATCCCAGGGATACAGGAATGGTTCAATATATGGGAATCCATCAATGTAATCCAATATGTAAAGAATCTCAAGGAAAAAAACACAGTATTATCTCATTAGACGCTGAGGAATCATTTAAAAAAAATCAACAGACCTTCATGATGAAGTCTTGGATAGATTCAGAAAGCAAGGCCCATAACTAAACATAGTAGCAAACCAGGATCCAACATCAAAATAAATGGAGAGAAACTCGATGCAATCCCACTAATATATGACAAGGCTTCCCACTCTCTCCCTACCTATTCACTATAGTACTAGAAGTTCTAGCAAGATTAAATAGACAACAAAAAGAGGTCAAAAAGTTAAAAATTGGAAAAGAACAAATGAAAATATCACTATTAATAGGTAATAAGATAGTATATTTAGTGACCCCAAAAAAATCCTCTAAAGAACCCTTAAGCCTGAGAAACAACTTTAGCAAAGTGATTGGATATACAATTAACTCAAATAGATCAGTAGCCTTCCTCTACTCAAAGGATAAACAGGCTGAAAAGGAAGTTATGGAAGCAACACTCTTCACAATAGTCTCATATTTTAATAACTTGGTGTGACACGAAAAAAGCAAGTCAAAGTTCTGTAGGACAAGAACTTCATGTCTCTGAAGATAGAATTGAAATTCTCAGAAGATGGAAAGATCTCCCATGGCCATAGATTGGTGTCCCAAATAATTTAGTAAAAATGTCTATCTTGCCATAAGTAAGCTCTGATTCCATGCCCTCTCCATCAATATTCAAACTTAATTCTTTATAAAGATAGAAAGAGCAATATGCAAAATCATTTGGAATAACGAAAATCCAGGATATTGTAAAACTATTCACAACAATAAAAGAACTTCAGGGGGAATCATCCCTGACCTCAAGCTGTATTATAGAGAAATAGTGATAAAAATGTATAGTGACCATAAGGAAAAAATGACTTCAGGAAGTTCACACGCAAACGGATATGTCTAAAGTATATCATCCTGTACGAGGTAACACAATCCCAAAGGAAAAAATATGGTATGCACTCACTGATAAGTGGATATTATCCTAAAAGTTCAGAATACCCAAAATGTAATTCACAGACCACATAAACCTTAAGAAGGAAGAAAAAAGTGTGCATGTTTCCGTCCTTCTCAGAATGGGGAACAAAATAGTACTGGGAGGAAATATGGAGACAAAGTGCAGGGCAGAGACTGAAGGAACGACCATTCAGAATCTGCCCCACCTGTGGATCCATCCCGTATATAAACACCAGACCCTGTCACTATTGTGGATACCAACAAATGATTGCTGAAAGGAGCCTAATAAGGCTGTGTCCTTAGGGGCTCTGCCAGAGGTTGGCAAAAACAGAGGCTCATGCTCACAGCCAACAATCAGACTGATTATGGGGTCCACAGTGGAGGAGTTAGAGGAAGGACTGAAGGAGCTGAAGGGGTTTGTAATCTTACAGGAAGAACAATAATATGAACCAAGCAGACCGCCCCCCTCCCCCCAGAGCACTCAGGGACGAAGCCAGCAAACAAAGAGGGGGACCATGGCTCCAGCTAAATACATAGCAGAGGATGTCCTTGTCAAACATCAGTGAGAGGAGAGGTCCTTGGTCATGTGAAGTTTGGTGTCCCAGTGTAGGCAAATACCAGAGCAGGGACATGGGTGTTGGTGGGTGGGGGAACATGCTCATAGAAGCAGAGGGAGGGTGGAATGGTAAAGGGAATTTCTGGGGTGAAACCAGGAAATGACTAATATTTGAAATGTAAATAAACACACACACACACACACACACACACACACACACACACACACACACACACACACCTAATATGATGGCTTTAACTGTGACTTCAAGTGGGTTTATATGCAATCACAGGATGATCTAAATTTTGGTCCCATTGTTGCTAGGGTTTTGATAAATTAGAGTAAATGTGTTTGTATCTCAATCTCCAAATGAAATCATGGTTGCTTTTATCATAACCAAGCTCCTCAATTTTTTTCATCATAATACAAATCTAAAGCAGATCTAAAATATAAAGTTTTTCTGGCTGGACAAATATTTTACTGCTACAGCAAGAAGCTCTGGTTTCAATCTTCAACAAGGAAAAAAGGAATAAAAAACAAACAAACAAACAAACAAACAAACAAACAAAAATTTAAATATAAAAAATAAAGAACACATATTTCCTCAGGCCCAGGTACATTTGTAAGGCTGGGGACTTCAGTTTCAAGGCCAGTCAAAGATGCAGGTGAGGTTTCAGACAATCCTGAGATATAGAGTTAGAGCTTACTGTCCTAAACCAAAACAACAAATAAATAACAACAACCTGGCCTGAATTATGTCTGAAGTCCCAGCACTTCTGAGGCTGAGAGGAGCCTCTGTATTTTGAGGCAATTGGAGCCTATACATAGAAATTTCGGGAATCTGCCATTTTAACAACAGGTAGAGGTAAATGAAGACTGGTTTTCAGTTCGTTTTTAATGAATTCCTGGCAGGCAGCAGCAGCTAAAAGAAGGTTTTAGTCTGTTGGCTCCACTAACTGACTTCCAATTTACTCACTCCTCACCTCCCCAAGCCCCAAGAAGACTTCCAGGGTCTCCAATTCCCTGGCCTTCCTGCTTTCTGTTAGAAGATAATTCTGTTCAAACCCCTGCCCTTAGCGAAGTTCTCTGGTTTTCTCAGCAGAGAACTAAGTGGGAAAAGTTGATTGTGAGCCTGGAAGCAGTACCTTCCTGAGTCCAGTGAGAGTCACCTCCTCTCCTTACTCCTAAAGTAACACCTCCACCCCTCCACCTTCTTCCCCACACAGGCCCCCAGCTCAAACAGTATTAATCATCTTTCAACAGACAATTGACTACCTCTACTGAGACTTCTCCCTACCATGCTTCCTCAAGAACCTTGCTTCCACAAGAACTCGGCTTGATGACTACCACAAAGCATACTGGGTAACAGGGTTTGGATAGCGGGAAAACAATCTCAGCCAAGGCCCTTGCTGATTGGCAGTGTTTGCACATGTGTACTAAGGGTGAGAAAGGCTCAATCAGTCGTCTGTCATTGAAGAGCAAAAAGGAGGTAGTATTTTAGCTGCCACTACTACCCAGAGGCTTTCCATTTTCCAAGTTTACAATACTAACTTGAAAGCTAAAATAAAACGGACCCCAAACAAGACTCTCCTACTTTGTTTCAGATGAAGGTGCTGTTGTTTGTAATTTTCAATTGTTTTATTTATTTAAGTAATTTGTTTTTGCATGTTTGTGTTTATAAACATGCATGTGTGGTGCACATAGAAACTAGAAGAGAATTCCAAAACCCATGGATATAGAATTAAAAATGGTTTTGAGCCATTGTGTGGGTCCTAGGAACTAAAACTTGGTTCTGTCCAAGAACAACAAGTGCTCTTAATTTCTAAGCCATCTTTCCATTCCTGTCCATTGTGTCTTTTAAGGTGTGCTGATCATTTTTCTTGAAAGATGTTTATTTGTACTATACAGTGGAGATTACAAAATTATAACACTTTCTTAATATTGACAATTTGCTCATAGAGAAAAAACAAAAAGACAAAAACCATCATTTTAATGGATTGTGTAAATCAGATAAAGAGTATTGTAAAAAACTGATGCATATACATTCCAGTATAAGTATGCATAAGAGGGCGACAAATAGACATTTGCTGCATTCTCAATCACATTCCAACTTCCTTTTTTTTTTTTTTTTTTTTTTTTTTCAAGGCAGGGTTGTAGTCCTGGACCTCACCCTGGTTACCAACTGCTGGGATTATGGCATGAACCACCTCTGACTGCCCACATTTAAAACATGAGACAGGTTCTCTCTGAATCTGCAGCTCACCAATGCCACTAGCCTGGCTAGCCAGCAAGCTGTCTCCAACTACTTTTCACTGGGTTGCAGCCTGCATTTTTAAAGCCGATTTAAGACCCCCTCCTTAATTTATATACTTTCAAATAAAGCACATTACCAAAACAGCCATCTCTCTAGCCCCTCTGAGAGGTTTGTTCTCTTGTGGTAGCCACTGTATATTTTTTTTTCTTCTCTAATCATGCCTAAGTTTAGGCTCCTAAAATGCTTATTGCTGGTTTTGCTTGTTTCCTTACAAGAGCAAACTGGGTTTCTTGCTCATTTTACAATTTGCAGTTAATTTGGCAAACTGGACAACCTAACATTTCATTTGCAAGACTTATAACTGTGTTTTGCTTGTTTGGTAGGATTTTTGTTAATTTGGTGCATTTGTTGGTTTGTTTGGGGTTTTTATTGTTATTGTTTTGTTTTGTTTCTTTGTTTGTTTTTGTTTGTTTATTTTTGCCACTGAAGATGAAACTCATCACTTTTAAATGGTGATTTACCACTGAGCTACATCTTCAGCTAATCTTGCATTCTGAATGTTTGCTGAGAAGTTATCTCATATGTGTTTTAAAGGAAACTACAATTACTGTGAACCCAAAATTATCCCCTTTTGCTATACAGTCTAGAAATCTGATGCCCTCTTCTGACCTCTTTAAAAAACAGGCAAATACCTCCAAAAACACATACCTTCAGATTTATCCAACATACTGTCTACTTCATCTCTGTGAAGAAAGGAAAATAAAAAAATTAATGCAAGAAATATAGTGGACTGGTAGGCATTTTTCTTACCCACACAAAACTTTAAAAAGAACTTTCTTTTAATTATTTATAATAAATATATAATGTTTGGTTAAGAACAAATGTCATATATATATATATATATACATATATATATACATATGTATATGTATGTGTATATATATATATGTATGTATGTATATATATATATATATTTATGTATATATATATATATATGTATGTATATATTACATGGTGGAGTATCAAAGTGATCTTGTATCCTTTACTTTTACCAATTCATACATTTACACCCACAGTAGTTTATTCATTACTCTCCCACTCTTGCTGAGACCCTTCTTCTTGCCAGATGGTCCCCCTCTTATTTTCATGATTTTTCTCCTTTTCTTTGTGTGTATATCTTGGAAGATCTCAGGCAGGTGGTCATATTATACTAGTTGCTATGTGTTTGTTATCACAAGGTCTGAAGGACCTCAAGCTGGGCTTGAACTCAACATATAGCAGTGTCTGATTTGTATTGCTATTTTCCTGAATCTACTTCTCCAGTGAAGGTAATACAAACACTACTTATGAAGTAATCTATTGAGCTGGCAAAAAATATTGAAAATGTTACCCCATATCTTCATCTCCTTCTGCTTGAGGCGATATATTCTCATTTTTATCAAATGCTGGGCTCTTTACTGTATTAACAATAGAAAACAGAAACATTTGAAAGGATTCTATATAAGTAATAGTTAATAAAGTACTATCGATTTGAATTTATCTGGAAAAACTCTCCATGTAAATTTTTGGAAGAGATTTTAGAAAGGAAATATTTACACCGAGAAAATCCAGGACACAAGGAGATGACAAAACTTAAGGATAATAGGTATCAATGACAAGTAAGTTTTTCAAATTTAGGGACAGTGAATATATTCAACAAAATTATAGAAGAAAACTTCCCTAACCTAAAGAAAGAGTTGCCTATGAATATACAAGTTGCCTAAAAAACTCCAGATAGTTTGGACCACAAGAGAAATTTCTTCCATCATATAGAAATCAAAACTCCAAATGCATAATAAAAAAAAAAAGAAAAGAAAAAGAAGAATATTAAAAGCACTAAGGGAAAATGGTCAAGTGACTTATAAAGGAAATCCTATCAAAACTATACCTAACTTATCCCCAGAGATTATGAAAGCCATAATATCCAGGGCAGATGTCATACAGACCCTAAGGGAAAAGAAATGCCAGACAAGGCTACTAGACGCATCAAAAAATTTTACAATAGATTGAGAAAACAAGGTATTCTGTGAAAAAAAAAACGATATCTACACAATATGCTCGAACAAATCCAGCCCATCAAGTGGGTAATAATGGGAAAACTCCAATATAAGGAGGGAAATTACACTCTAGAAAAACCAAGAAATTGATCTTGAAGCAAACCTAAAAGAAGAAAGCTACATGAATCACATTCCAACTCTAACAACAAAAATAACAGGAAGCAACAACTACTTTTCCTTAATATCTCATAATATCAGCGGACACAATTCACCAATAAAAAGACATAGAATAACAGACAGGATGTGTAAGCAAGACGAAGCATACTAGAAACAAATCTCAGGGACAAATACAGATATTACCTTAGAGTAAAAGGCTGGAAAACAATTATCCAAGGAAATGTTACAAAGAAACAAGTTGGAGTAGCCATTCTAATATCAAATAAATTCGACTTTCAACCCAAAGTTATCAAAAAAAAAAGAGGAGGGACACTTCATATTCATCAATGTTAAAATTTGCCAAAATGAATTCCCAATTCTGAACATTTATACGCCAAATGCAATGTCATCCACACTCATAAAAGAAACTTTAGTAAAGCTCAAAAACACACATGAATAGAGCATTAAAAGAAACCTTGACTAAATTGGTTTTAGAGACCTGCAGAAAAGATTATGCAGCTCTTTTTCCCTTCACCTTGTTCTGAGTATGGAACACCACAGGGAAATTTAAACTTACACCATTCGAACTCCTCAACTGGGGACCCCCCCCCTTTAACAGAAGCAGGTGGAATGTTTGACCCTCATGTTTCTTTTTCAGAACTCCCACTAGCTCACTTGAAGGACCTACAACTGGTCAGAAAAGATGCCTTGGAAATGTTGAAACACTATAAAAAACTTAAACAAAAACAAAAAAACAAAAAACATACGAACCAGAAACCATCTTGGTGCCACATAAATTTCAAACAGGAGTACCTGTCCTGGTCTGGTGCCACCATTCTGGCAAACTTGAACTCAGATCAAAAGGACTTTCCCTGATGATTCTCACAAGCCCTGCTGCCACACCTCCAGCATGTGCCCAGTTCTGGCATCCAGCCTGCCATGGACCACTGGCCTGGCACTGCTCACACACAGTGGGCACTGCACAGGAACCTCCCTCCCTCCCTCCTCCCAATGGCAAGAGGCTCTTTTGTCTCATTCAATGGGCTTCTGAGGTTCTCAATCTTACATATCCTAAAGCTGTGACCTCATGTTGGCTTTGTTTGGCAGCTGGGCCAGAGGTTTAATTTTCTAACTTATAAGATCAGAACTATGTACTAGAAGGAGTGGGAAATGTGAGACCACAACTTAGAGCGTTTCTCCCTGGAAGGTAAAGCACCTGGACATTCTCCAAGATTGTTTTCCCTGATTTATAAAAATACAGCCAGAAAGAGACTCTATGTTCTCTACAGCCACCAAAAATCCTTTTGGTTTCTGAGCCTTACAGCTAGAGATTCAAAATTGGAGTTTTGACAAGGACATCTGGGCAGAGAAGAACACTCCTCCCATCTCTTCCCAACTCCTCCAAACTCTCCTCCCAACTCATCCCAATTCCTCAGCTAGCTAATAAAAACCTTCTTCTGTCACATCTCAGAGTCATACGCCCCTGCCCTGCACAGTGGAAGGAGTTTGTCCTTAGCTAGCTGATAATAAAAACTCTTGCAGTTTGCATCAGGTGTGGATTTCTCTCAAGTCATTGGGGTGCTGGCCAGCTCATCCCGGGACTTTACTGGACTTGAGAGGAGGTCCATCTTCGGGGTCTTACACATGGAGACCTAATACCAAAACTCTTCAAACTAATATGCAAAATCAAAAGAGAAGGAACACTATTGAATTTGTTCTATGAAGCCAGATTACAATTATATTCAAACCATACAAAAACCCAATGAAGAAAGGAAACTTCAGACCATTTTCCCTTATGAATTTCGAAGCAAAAATACTCAATAAAATCACTGCAAACCAAATAAAAGAATACATCAAAACGATCATCCATCATGGTCAAGTAGACTTCATCCCTGTAATGCAGGGATGGTTTAATATATGGAAATTTGTCAACTTAATCCACTATAGAAACAAACTCAAAGACGAAAACAACATGATCACCTCATTAGATGCTGAGAAAGCATTTGACAAAACACAACACCCATTCATAATAAAAGTCCAGGAAAGGTCAGGAATTCAAGGCCCATATCTAAACATAAAAAAAATACAATAGACAGCAAACGAGTAGGAAACATTAAACTAAATGAAACAATCTCATTAAAATCAGGGACTAGACAAGGCTGCCCACTTTCTTCATACCTATTGAATATAGTAGTTGAAGTCCTAACCAGAGCAATTAGACAACAAAAGGAAAACAAATGAATACAAATTGGAAAGGAAGAAGTCAAAATATCACTATTTCCAGAATATATGATAGCATGTATCAGTGACCCAAAAATGCACCAGAGAAATCGTAACCATATATATGACTTCAGTGCAGTAGGTGAATATAAAATTAACTCAAACATATCAGTGGCCTTTCTCTACTCAAAGGAAAAAAAGGATGAGAAAGAAATTTGGGAAAACTCACCCTTCACAATACTCACAAATAATATAAAATAGCTTGGTGTGACTCTAACTTAGAAAGTGAAAGATATATATGATAAAAACTTCATGTCTCTGAAGAAAGAAATGAAACAAGATCTCAGAACATGGAAAGAACTCCCATGCTCATGGATTGGAAGGATTAATATAGTAAAAATGGCTGTTCTGCCAAAAGTAGTTTATAGATTCAATATAATCCCCATCAAAATTCCAACTCAATTCTTTACTGAGTTAGAAAGGGCAATTTACAAATTCTCCTGGAATTTGAAAAAAACAAACAAGCAACAACAACAACAACAACAAAAAACAAAAACCTGGTATAGGAAAAACTATTCCCAACAATAAAAGAACCTCTTGTGGAATCACCATGCCTGACCTCAAAGTGCACTACAAAGCAATTGTGATAAACACTACATGGTACAGGTATAGTGGTAGACAGGTAGATAAATGAAATAGAACTGAAGTCAGAGAAATAAACCTTTAGTCACTTGATCTTTGACAAAGGAGCTAAAACCATCTAGTGGAAAGGAGACAGCATTTTCAACAAATGGTGTTGGTTCAATTGGCAGTTAGCATGTAGGAGAATGTAAATTGATCTATTCTCATCCCCTGTGCAATGCTCATGTCTAAGTCGATCAAGGGACTGCACATAAAACCAGAGACACTGAAACTTATAAAGGAGAAAGTGGGGAATAGCCTGGAATACATGGGCAAAGGGGGGATATTCTTGAAAAAAAATACTACCAATGTCTTGTGCTATAAGATTAAAAATGGACAAATGGGACCTCATAAAACTGATAAGGTTATACCCAGAAGTTCAAACTTGTAATAAGGAAACATGCTTCACTTTGTCCATAGCAGCCTTTTGTATAATAACAAGAAGCTGAAATGAACCCAGATGACTCTCTTTAGAGGAATGTATATAGAAAATATTGCACATTTACTTAATGAATTACTACACAGCTATTAAAAACAATGAATTCATGAAATTTTTATACAAATGGATGGATCTGGATGATATCTTCCTAAGAGAGTTAACCCAATCACAAAAAACACACATGATATTCACACATTGATGAGTGGATATTATCCCTGAAGCTCAGAATAACCAAGGTAAAATGTGCAAAACCCATGAAACTGAAGAAGGAAGACCAAAGTGTGGATATGCCGTTCCTTCTTAGAATGGGGAACCAAATAATCATGGAGGGAGTTACAGAGACAAAGATTGGAGCTGAGAATAAAAGAATACAGAGACTGCCTCACTTGGGGATCCATCCCATATACAACCACCAAATCTACTGAAGATGCCAACAAGGGATTGGGTGCAGGAGAATGATATAGTTGTCTCCTGAGAGGATCTGCTAATGCCTGACAAATAAAAAAGTGGATGTTCACAGACATCCTTTGGACTTAGGACAGGGTCCCCAATTATGGAACTGGAGAAAATACCTAAGGAGCTTAAGGAGTTTGCAGGCCCCTAGAAGAAAAAACAACATGAACTAACAAGTACCCCACAATTCCATGGGATTAAACCACCAATCAATGAAAACAAATAATGGGATATATGATTCCAGCTTCTTATGTAGCAGAGGATGGACTAGTCAGGCATCAATGGGAGGAGAGACACTTGTTCCTGTAAAGATCCTATGCCCCAGTATGGGGGAATACCTGGGTTAGGAATTGGTAGATGATGTGTTGGGGAGATGGGGGACAGGGGAGAGGACAGGAGATTTTTTGGAGTGGAAACTAGAAACGGGGATAATATTTGAAATGTAAATAAGGAAAAGTTATAATAGAAAAAAAGGAAATAATTTATTTGCAAGTTTTATGAAATAAATTCATGTTTGGCAAACATATTATACGAACAATGTTCATGTCTTTTCTTGAGGTAAAATCAAGAAAGTTCTTCTCTCTCAACATATGCTGATATAGTTCCAAGAGTAGGTTTATGTGCTGTAAAACCTTGTATATAGGAATAGAGAGATATAGGTAAAATTAGAAATGAAGTATATGTAAACTCTTAACAAAGACTTCTTCCATTTCAGGTGACTAGGTAAAGTCTAATGAACTGCAGGACACAATTAATACTGGAAATGCGATACCTTCCGAAAGAGCCTCCTCTGAAACTTTTATGTCATCGTCCTCATCATCAAAGTCCAAAAGTAATAAGTAACCTTCCTTTGGTATCACCTTCAATTTCTTAAGAGACATTCTTCTCATAAGAACTCAGTAGTCTTCTTAGTTTAAAAAAAAAACAATAAAAATAAAAAGGAAAAAAAAAGAACTTAGTTACCTGATTAAAAATTATCATTTAAATAATTAAAAATAACAAAAAATCAAATAATTATTTTAGCTCAATGAAAGATCATTTCTTTTTTTACTTAACATGTATATTTTTAATCAATTGCCTTTATCAGAGAGTTCTGTGTACATATTCAATATGGTGATGCATATATATATACACTTACCCGTACCATTTCCTCCGTGTATCCCATTTATCATGTCCCTCTCCCTCACAACTTGTTTTAAAAACTTCTTTAACTCACTTCTTTAAAAACCTCCTTTAGAACCTAAATTATTAGTCTGCCATTTCTCAGTTTAAAAAGAGACAAAAACTGGCCAACCTTCAACATATGAGTCCTCCCCTCCTCCCAAAAAACGATGAGCAACATCCTTTAACCTTTGAGGTATCTGAATTTTGGTCCTATCTCCCACAGAATATTTTTAAACAAAACATCAGCAATTCTGTTTACCAGTTTATCTCAGTCTAACGTAAACTCACAGTTCTATCCAGAAAGATAAAGAACATGGTAACTGTATATTCATATCAAAAAGATCCACCACTAAGTCTACAAAAAAACATGAACTACCACAACCACCCACACAGAAAGACCTTATATTGGAGAAATTAGGGATTTGGGGAAGCCGAGGATTTCAAACATCTGAAGATTGTAAGTTCAAGGCCAGGCCAAGCCGGGCCAGCTGAAACTACAAAGATAGATCCCATCCTACAGAAACTAAACTGAGAGAAAAAGCTGAACTTGGTGGTGCAAGTCTTTAATCCCAATACATGGGAGACTGAGACAGAAAGATCTGTGGTCAGAATCCATCCCCAATGACTTATGAATCTCTTACAATTATCTCCTCTTCTTCTTTTCATTCATCTTCCTATGCCATTCTACTGTCTGCAATGTTCATACAGTCTATACCAAAGGAACACACCATAGAGAAGACAATGAGGAGGGAGGAATCCTCAGTGTGTTTCTAAGGGATCCTGAATATCACACAGGACAATCGCCAAGGCATCTCACCAATGGCTCCCTGTTCCCTGACCCACAGTCCTGCAGCTGGTTCTCTGATCCTATCCCCAGGCCCCAAGCTTTTCTCTTCCAAGGGTTCCCAATTCTCTATGGCCCTGACCTGTTCGATCCTCTTCCATGAATACGGTCCTCCACCTTCCATTCACCCTCAGATTCCACAGAAAATGGCGATCAGGAGGCTTTTCCTCACATAGTGGCCTCCTGGGCCTGAGATTCCCCACCCTGTCACACCTCGATTAACTGTCCAACAACCCTGATCAGGGCAGACTATCACTTACAGCTCATCTAAGAGGAGAACACCTTCCAAACCGCACCCTTCTGTGCTTAGCTCCTCAATGGCAAAAAAAAAAAAAAAAAAAAAAAAAAAAAACCGTTGTCAGGGGCCACACCCAGACAGAAGCCTCAGAGGATCCTTTGTGATGCCAGCTGGAGCAAATAGGTCTCACCAAAGGACTGTGCTGATTGGCTGAATACACCCTGCGCATGCGTTCACGGAATACCAAGTACTTTGAAGGGAGATTTTAGAAGGTGGGAGTAATCTACTGGCTTTAAGACAAATGATTTCCAGTTTGTTGGTTGACAAGTGCTTACAAACTTGAAAATCCAGAACAAATATGTAACATATGAAATACAGCAAATGGCTCTACTTAATTTCAGCTGTAGAGGCTCTTGTAAGCATTTTTGGTTTTTTATTTATTTATGTGCATAAACATTTAATAATGTGGACTTCTGCATGTACACACGCACACCAGAAGAGTCTATGCTGCCCTAAGAGTTCAGAAGGGAACATGCAGATTTCCTACAACCCCTGGTACTCTCCTTTCTCTACTTTCCTAGTCCTCAGCTTGATAGAAGAGTGTGCTAGGCAGTGCAGGCCCTCTCTCTCTCACTTATGTGCTTGGCCGCTCAGGCCCTCTCTCTCACTTAGGCGTTAGGCTGGGCAGGTCCTCTCTCTCTCTCTCTCTCTCTCTCTCTCTCTCTCTCTCTCTCTCTCTCTCTCTCTCTCTCTCTCTCTCTCTCTCTCTCTCTCTCTCTCTCTCTCTCTCAGGTGCTAGGCTTCACATGTCCTCTCTCTCTCTTATGTGCTAGACTGCCCAGGGCCCTTCTCTCTCTTATGTGCTAGGCTTCCCAGGACCTCCCTCTCACTTAGATGTTAGTCCTTGCAGGCCCTCTTCTTCACTTATGTGCTAGGCTGGGCAGGGCCTCTCTCTCACTTATATGCTGGGCTGCCCAGGTCCCCTCTCTCACTTATGTGCTAGGCTGAGCAGCCCCTCTCTCTCACTTATGCCTCTGTTGCCTACAGACGCTGCAAGAGAGCACTGTTTCTCTGAAACTGTGATTGTGCATATGTTATGAGCCACAATGTGGGTGCTTTGTGCCTGGTCCTCTGCATAGAATAGGTGCTTTTATTATTATTATTATTATTATTATTATTATTATTATTATTATTATTATTATTATTATTATTAAATTTCAAGACAGGGTTTTTCAGTGTAGCACTGTCTGTCCTGGAACTTACACCAGGCTGATTTTGAACTCAAAAATCCTTGTCCTCTGCCTCCCAAGTGCTGTGATTGAAGGCATGAACCACCACTGCCTAACCAAAAGTTGCCCTTAACAGCTAGTTTTTCCATTTTTTCAACTAGTCTAGTGTGTATTTCATGTACCCAAGAGCATTCCGCCCATTAACTTGCAGTGTTTTCCTACTTGTGCATTAGATTTCCAAGGCTGGTTTGGTGGAAAGAAATGAAAGGAAGTAGTTAGACACTTTAATAATAATAATAATAATAATAATAATAATAATAATAATGATAATAATAATAATACTAATAGAAACATTTTAATGTGTTTAAGTCTATCATTTTTAAAATGTATGAGTCCTCTTTTTATGGGTTCACCTTCATGAAAGAAGGGGTCATCAGATCACCTTATATATGGTAGTAAGCCACCATGTTGTTGCTGGGAATTGAACTCAGGAACTGTAAAATAATAGCCGGTTCTCATAACTGCTGAGCCATCCCACCAGTTCTAGAAATATATTTTGATTTAATTTTTATTGCATTATGATAAGAAAATATACATAATTTCAATTTATCTGAATTTGTTAACATCTAAAAACATATTTTGAGTAAACAGACTTACATCACATTCTTCTTTTTATTTTGTACCCCAACTCCTCCAGCTGATGCCCACTCAAAACCTATCAACCTTCCATTTTTTATCATGTTCCTTAATATTTATAAAATATTGTAACAATAAAAATGAATATTAAAAATGTTGTTTGATAGAAACAACAATCAATTTATATATTTGTCTGCAGCAATACTGAAAATTCTTTTTTCTCATAAATTTTAAATAACTGCAAATATATTAACTGTATGATATATTAAAATAATATATCACTATTAGTTTTTTTGGTGAACATAAATAGTCTTTTGGTTTGTTTGTTGTTTGTTTGTTTGTTTGTTTGTTGTGTTTTTAGGAGATCTTAAAATTCTTGACTTACAGATTATGCTAACAGGACCCTGAAGTTGTCTTGTGTGAGGATAGTCCAGTGACTGGCAAATACAGGAGTGGATGCTCACAATCATCTATTGGATGGAACACAGGACTCCCAATGGAGGAGCTAGAGAAAGTACCCAAGGAACTGAGATGGTTTGAAACCCTAAATAAGAACAACAATATTAACTAACCAGTACCTCCAGAGCTCATGTCTCTAGTTGAATGTGTAGCAGGAGATGGCCTGGTAGGCCATCTGTGGGGAGAGAGGCCTATGGTTTTGTGAAGGTTATATGCCTCAGCTCAGGGTACTGCTAGGGAATGTAGGTGGGAGTAGGTATGTTGGGGATCAAGGAGAGGTAAGGGGGGAGGCGGGAGGGGACTTTTGGAATGTAAACGAAGAAAGTATATAATAATTGTAAAATTAAAAAAAAATCTTGGCTTACTGTGATACAAAAAAAAAAAGAAAAGAAAAAAAGAAGAACAATTTATGGACACTGGATTTCATTGTAATAAGGCTGTACTTGAATGTCCCTCACATCACCAAAGTATTTTACCTCCATAGTACTAAGGGTAGAGTTGTTATATCTGCTGTGGCAAGGAATGAACTGTAGGCATGATTTTTGGATACTAATTTCCTGCTATGTTCAAAGCTATTTGATTTGAGTGATTGTTGTCATTCTCAGGCCACATGTAACAGGGTACATTCACTTATGGAATGGGTGTTTATTAAGATGGTCTATCCATGAAGTCATTGATCAACTGTTTCAATGAAGAATTGTTCTGCTTGGAGAGTGTCACAGAAGTTAGTTGATGATAGAATTCAGTTTTATTGGATGTGATGTTTTTTCAAAAGCATTCACCTTAGAATAATAGTAACTTATAAAGTCCTCTTCAGAATTTATACAATAATAATAAATATCAAGCAAAGCCTTTAGTCTCACTCTTTGCTGTTCTCTTATAAGCCACCTCCCAAATTAATTGTCTACATTTATTTTGGTTTATAAAGAGTTTTGAAAAATTTAAGCTGTTCTGAAAACCATAGTATAGTGTAAAAATATCAAATAAACAATCCTACTAATACAGAGGCTGAGATAGGGGAACCATGTTTTCAAGACCATTATGTGGCACACAGCAATACAGTGTTATGTATAAACAAGAAGAAAGACTATATGGATTATACAATATTGGACTTATTAATCCTATTTACCAAATTAGGAACAACATAATGAAAAACGGACAATTTCTAATTCCTCATATTTTTGAATTTCATTCAATTAGGTTATGATGGTAATATTAATTTTCATATTAATAGATATTAAGGTAAAGTGATTGTTACTTTCTATTAGTTTTATTTTTAGAGGTGGAAGCATGTTTTTGTGGATTTGTTGTAAGATTACTTTCTTGTTTCTTCTATGGTGTAGTTTCACTCCTTGTGTTGTTGTATTCCACCTATTATTCTTTGTAGGGCTGGATTTAAGGAAAGATTATGTGTAAAATTGGCTTTGTCGTTGTATATATTGTTTTCTCCGTCTATGGCGATTGAGAGTTTTGTTAGGTATAGGAGCCTAGGCTGGCATTCATGTTCTCTAGAGGTGGAATAGATGCTGGGATTAATATATTTTATTATGAAAATACATCCATGAGTTGAGAGAGGAGGACTTCCACTGGCCTTTGTACCCTAGTGCCATGTTCTAGGTGCTGCTAGTGAATGGGGAAATAAGTGACACCCCAGTGACAACAGAAACCACCTCTTTCAGAATCCAACCTAAGAATGTCAGGCAGAGTTTATTTTGGCTGACTCATGGTAAACAGATCTTATATAGAGAGGGTGGGACTCATGTATCACTTCAGAAAATGCTTTTAAGTTTAGTCTTATATATTTTACAGAGAAGGAAAAGAGAGAAATAACTTCATGAAGGATAACACCCAAGAAAGCAAATGATCAAGGCATCTTTATAGCAACACACAAATCTGCCCAACAGTAGTGTTTACTAGTGGTTTGTTGGTGTTAAAAAGCCATGGAGGCTACTGGACCATAGAGGGGCTGGAGAAAGTCAGATTGCTTTTTGTTATTGTTTTATTTTATTTTAACATTTCCCTTTTGAATTCAGGCAGTCTCATTTTAGATTTTTCCTGCTGCTAAGACCACTAGTGTTCTCTGGTGCATTCAACCTTACTGATCTCCAGGTGACTAGACTTGTCAGGATCAGAGTGGAAACTGGATATTTTACAACCAATTATCTGGTCCACTTGCCTACCTCTGGTTATCCCAGTTTCTCCACCTAAATTCGTTACTGATAATTTCCTCAGTATGCAGCCTGCCATGATTCACAGACAGGTACAACAACTGCTTCTGACTCAGTATTAAATTCAAGTCCTTTCTCTTCTTCAGGAATGTTAATATTTGACGATATACAAATGCATTTATCTGAGGTAGAATGGGCTATGCTAACCCATGGAAGAAGACACTCTACAGTGTTGTAATGCTGGCCATCTACAAGCTAACCACCTGACTAGTTTAACTGGTTAACTATAACTCCTTTCCTTTGTGTATACATTGTGTAACCTGGACTGTAACAGTGAAAAATATACTCTGGGAGATATTGCCTTTTGGATTATAATTGATTTAGATTGCTTCTTCACTGTTGAATCAGGAACTGCTACAGAAAAATAAAATATTTTCTATGTTATTTTTTGTTTTGGGGTTGTTTGTTTTCTTTGTTTTTTTAACATACAATTTCTCTGCATAACACTGGCTGTCCTCAAGATCAATCTGTACAGCAGGTTTACCACAAACTCACCTGCCTTTGTGTCCCAAGTTCTGGGTTTAAAACACACACCACCACCATCCAGCTCAGCGTGAAAGTTCTTAATTTTAGTGAGGATCAATTATTTCTCTTAGAATGAATATTTCTTCCATGAAATCTAGCACTCTTAACTCTCTTAATCATACATATACTCCAATTTTCCTAAATTTTTTTTGTTCTTACCTGCCCTTGTGAATTATTTTACATACAGTATGAAGTTGAGATTGAGTGTGAGGCTGACTCTTTTACCTATTATGTGTCACTGCTCTCGGGTGAAACAAAACATACAGCACAAATTATATATATGCATAATTTTATAAAACTATGGTGTATATATTATATATAATTTATTTTATATGTAATATATTTTATCATTTATAATATTTTGTTATATAATATACTGTAAATATAGTTTAAATATACTTTAAAGTGAATTACAGGGTGTGATCCAACAATAGCTGTCTACCAACTGATATTCTAAGAACCTCATAGTTATTCAGTCAATGAGGTGGATTGTCTCAGGTAGTCTCCAGTGTATTATGGAATACTGAAAATGGCCTGAATTGACAGTGA